>NW_023596576.1:9643573-9651871 GCF_011947565.3 Pollicipes pollicipes
TTTGCTTAGAAC
This sequence comes from Pollicipes pollicipes, assembly GCF_011947565.3. Classification (NCBI taxonomy): domain Eukaryota; kingdom Metazoa; phylum Arthropoda; class Thecostraca; order Pollicipedomorpha; family Pollicipedidae; genus Pollicipes; species Pollicipes pollicipes. The sequence goes on from NW_023596576.1 coordinate 9,643,586, forward strand.
AGCTATCTAGGTTCCAGAGTCCCTTTAAAAATTAGCCTGGAATTTGACCTTGTTTGACATTATTTGACACTAAGGTCATCATCTAAGAACCTCAAACTTTGACCTAAGTGAGTTCACGTACAGATCAACACACCCTGTAAATTTGGTGTTTTGGCTCTCTTAGTTGCTTAGATGTCAGGGGGTCAAATTGACCCCCCCCAAGCGAAGGTATCCACCCCCCGGGAGCGTGTTAACATTTTTGACCCCTACATGCCCCTCAAATCTGTCCCACACCCGGCCAAAAGCCCGTGGGCTCTTGCCGGCTCAAATCTAGCGGCTTGATGGGTTGACAAAATCACGTATCCAGTGCCAGCCCAAAATGGGCAACGGCCCTGGCCTCCAAATGAGCAGAAGCCGCTCAATTATTGTTCACCAATTCCAAGCGTGCCACGCACCACAAACCTCCGCCATACGTGACCAGGCTGCGTGCCGTAGCGCCACTCGTTTTTACACGCACCGTTTCCCGCCGCCTACAAACCGCGGCGGCACTCGGACTCTGACGTCACAGCTGACCGCCGCCGGCGCCATTCTTGCCGGCGCCCAGGCCGGTAGGCAAGCCTGGGGCCAGATGGTGTGCCAGTTACGGACCAATCATGTGCCGACCCAGGCGGGTCCCGGGAAGGGTGTCAGCTGATGCGATCTCGGGACGGTCGGACGGCACAAGGCATGCGCGCCAACAATCCCACGTGGCCCACGTCTGTGGGTACTTGTTGACCATTCCCAAGTGTCGCCGGCCATATGGGTCAGCGCTCTGCGGCCATCACGGAGTTTCCCGCCAAGTTCCACAGAGCACGGATAAATTGTCTGGCAAAGAGCGGAAAATAATGGGCCTTAAAGTGCAATGTTAATCACATTAAGTCCAGGGTATCTGCGTTGTTGCCAGCTCGGCGCTGTTCTAGACCGTAGCACCACGGGGTTCTACAAATAGGGGCGACATTCACCTGGCACCTTGCTGAGGACGTCAAGTCACGACCTAAACTTACATAAACTTCGTTTTCCTTTCAGAATCTGCTGAAATGGACACTTATCACTTAACGGAAATATGTTATATGTATCTGACACGGTTAAGGAGGTATTTTTGAAGCTCGGAGAAACGGAATACTGTACTGCGGAGAGAACTTCTATCATGCATTCAACTTGCACATCAATCATGTTCAGGGTATTCTTTGCGGAAAACGGGACGGAAAAGCTATTAGCAAAAAGCGGATATTAAATAAATCAGGCGAGTCAAATGCAACGTATTGTAGTTGGTGACTCCCCTTGAATTGCGCTATTTTTCCGTTTGATTGGGAACCAGATGTTGTGCAGTCAAACCCCAATACTGCGACTTCCAACGGCCAGCAAGCATCACGCAACAATATTTACGACAGTGCAGGGGAGTTACACTTCGGTGGTCACAGGAGTCGGAAGGGAATAATTGGTGCCAGCTGGGTTACACCTTTGCTTGTGACGCTGGTTCAAAGGACGCCTACAGAATTATTATATTTGGATGAATTTGCTTGCAAAAGGCTGTGGAAACATTTAACTACATGAAGCTGAGTACGTAAAGCCCGTTCACCTATTCATTGCACTTGAAACAAAAATTAATGGCGTAGGTAATCCGGAAATGGGCTTCGAGGTTTTCATTTTTTTCGGTCACCTGTAGGATCAGCGAGTAAGATAACTGAAGAAACAATTATCGGTAATGTGTAAAGCTTTACGATGCGTGTGGCAAGGAAGTATTTTAAGGGTTGTCGCGTAAATTCCAACTAAGTGAATGCATCGGTGTACAGAAAAAGAGCACCTGCTGCAGCGGTGTGGAGTGAGCAGTACACTCCGTGAGCGGTGCTGGCACACGAGCAGCAGTGGGACATATCGTTGAAGCTGAGAGCTGAAGCTGCCGGCGTCAGCAGCGTCTCTGACGCGCCGGCGGGCAGTGGGTGGCTAGTCCAGCTCAGGTGGCCGGCCGGCACCCCTGAGTGGCGCTGGAGTCCTGCGTCCCTGGCCGTAACCGGCGAGGACACTCGCGCACCGAAACCGTGCCGCCCAAGCATGAACACGGAGAGCCAACCGGAGGCAACAGCGTGCGAAATCCCGATTCGTTGTGAGCCCGCGGCGCGGCAACTTGGCAGCCAAGCACCGGACAGCACCGATCCAGCAGGGAGCCGACAGTCACAGCCGGAAGTCGGCGGCTGGCGGCGGCGCGGCAGCACGGCAGCCAAGCACCGGACTGCACCGATCCAGCAAGGAGCCGACAGTCATAGCCGGAAGCCGGCGGCTGGCGGCGGCATGGCAGCACGGCAGCCAAGCTCCGGACAGGACCGATCGAGCCGGGAGCCGACTGTCACAGCCGGAAGCGGCGGCTGGCGGCGGCGCGGTCGGCTGTTTCGCCGGCCGGGGCCGCGTGCACGCGCCGCGACGCGCCGCCGGCCGAGCACCGTTACCTGGCCAGTGAGTGGGTCGGCCGGGCGGCGTCCGGCTGCAGACAGCGGCAGCGGCCCGGCCATGGGTACATCGTCACCGCTGCCCCCGCCGCCGCCTCTGCCGCCGCTGTTGCGACTGCTGCTGCTGCTGGAGCTCTTGCTGGCTGCAACGGCATGGTCAGGTGAGGTGCTGAGCTCCGCCGCCACTGTTACCGCTGATGCCGTTATCTGTGTTGCCGGCTGTCTCGACTGAGTCTTGTGTGGCCCTAATTGAATAGCAATCTGGAAACTGGACGTAGGTTGTACAGTGACGGCCGATAAGTCAAGGCGTTACGCCTGCACTCGTTTTGTTCCTTCTCGTTAATTGTTTGTCTCTCGCCCATTCTTCCACATTTAAAGGCATACAGCCCTCCTATCTACGCTTCCGATATTGCAGTGTGTTATTTGTGGCGAAAATGGACTGTCAAACTGGCTTTCACACAGGAAATGTGGCCACATTTGTCGCCCAGGCTAACATCGCGACTCTTGTGCAAGGCGTTGTCCGGTGACCGTTGATGGTGCCCTGTGCTCTGCAGCGGAGATATGCAAGCCAGTAGATGGTCAGTGCGAGGGTCCGCCTCTGCCAGGCACCTTCTTCATCTCTCGTAACAACACACAAGTACTGGCTGCCCTCGGAGATGATGTCCGCCTTCCGTGTCAGATTCGAGGGGCCATGACGCACAAGGTCAGTACTGGCTGCCCTCGGAGATGATGTCCGCCTGGCGTGTCAGATTCGAGGGGCCATGACGCACAAGGTCAGTACTGGCTGCCCTCGGAGATGATGTCCGCCTCCCGTGTCAGATTTGAGAGGCCATGAGGCACAAGGTCAGTTGCGAGGACCGCTTGCCTATTGGTTCAATATTCAGCCGGATGCTCCCACTGCAGCGACCAATTCTGGGTCCGTTTTTAAGTGGCGCGTAGTGGAATACTCATGTGGCGAATCTGGTAAGCGCTGTAAGAAGGATTACCACCATCATTGGAATGCACCTCACAAACGAAACGAAGTGTAAAATCACAGTACCTATACAATACCTGTAAGTCAACCGCAGTGACATGGAGACTGCTGAAATCTGACGAAACGAACGCGATTGGCGTGTATATGCTGCCACTAGTGGCTTGGCTCGTTTCGAAACGCTCCCTTATCACCTGCAGCTCATATAAAGCCCGTATTTGCTAATGACGTGTGTTATGCGTGGTCCGATTACAAATTTCATTGCGTACTGTTTCGCGCTGTTGCCGCTCGCTAGCCACCTCTGAGCGTCCGGCAGTCTGCACGTCTCTTTCAGCAGAATCAGCCCAACTGATGGTCGCATTTTCCACTGCTGACCGATCAAACCGGCCGGGTAATTTTGATGGCGCGCATGAAGAACGCACGATGCAGTAATGACAAAATACGGGCGTAATAATGGAGGGCATGTCATTCAGTGCGTTGGCTTCGTCGTTAGCCGCGCTAGTTCGTCCTGGACGCGTAATAATGGAGGGCACGTCACTCAGTGCGCTGGCTTCGTCGGTAGCCGCGCTAGTTTTGTCCTGAACAGCCTGGCTGCCATGTTTGCCTGCATTGGTGGAAAATCACTGGTTAGGCTGAAAGGGGATCCTACATAGTGTTATGGAGTGCGTCGGCTAAATGCGGCATTTTGCAGGGTATGTTTCATTTTAAATAGTGTTCATGCGACTGCCCACACACCCCGTAAGGTTTTTGAGGATATCTCCCCCGGCATGTCGCGCCAGCTCCAGATTTTTGGTGGCCTCCGGGGACATTCATTGTCCGTATTTTGACACAAAAAGGCACCTTTAACATTTCGTATTCCTGAAAAGTGACGGTTTGTCAGAAACAACGCATGGCTGATCCATGGCTTGGGAGGTCGGCTGGGCCGTGCCAGCTGGCGAGTCCTCATATCGCGCGCGGCGGGCCTTACACTGCCCTTTGCATTCACGTAGTCACTCGTCATAATGTGTGCTTCAACACACACACACACACACACACACACACACACACACCACACACACACACCACACACACACACACACACCACACCACACACACACACACCGACACACACACACGACACACACCCACACACACACACACACACACACACACACAGCACCACACACACATACACACGACACCACACACACACACACACACACACACACATCACACACACACACACACACACACACACCACACACACACACACACACCACACACACCACACACACACAACACACACACACACAACGCACCGATACATTGATGTGCTCATAATAAAAAACGGAGCAGTTTTATTAAAGTTCATGTTGCTGCATGGAGGAATTTCGTAAATGAGACATGCAAGTCCGTCCTGATGGATGGCTGAAGCTTTGATTTCACTTTGAATTTTATCACGTGCATGAAAAAGCTGTAGTAAGGGGCCTGCCGCCATCGAAAAGCCCTAAAAACGTTTGTAACACCACGCCCCAAGTTATCGATATAGGGCAGTGTGAAACTTGACAAACATTCAAGATGGCGGAGGCCGTCGTCTCGAGTTTTGACAAATACGCAAGTTGCACAAGTAGCAACCACGCCCACTTGGCTCTCCTAGCTGCACATAACATATCTCCGCGGTAAACCTTCGCGCTAGTTGACATTGCATGGTCTCATTTAGGAAGCAGGAGTGTGAAAAATCAGCTACTGGCATTTTCTGGCCACACCGATGCAGTCATATAAGCGTCATCTGATGGTTTCGATTAATCTTCGTCAAACAAACGTTACCCGGCATGTATTTTCATGTCGAACAGATGACGCAACGGGATGTATTCGCAGGTATGCTGGTTCCGCAAATCGTCTCGGCGTCTGCTAACGGTCCAGGATAAGAGCTTCACGCAGGATGAGAGGGTATACACGGACCTTCAACACGTTCACAGAACGTAAGGCCACAGCATGGCTTATGATAACAATGAAAGTGATGAAAGAGCCCCCCCCCCCCCTCCCCCACCCATTGGAAAGCTACACATAGACAGCCTTGCTAAAATATGCACAAAGTAAAGTATGCACAAAGGGTAGCCCCGAGAAACTTAGCGCTCCGTCGTGCACCACACGATGATTCACCATGGATTGATTCGTCTCCCCACTATACCCTGCCCGGAGCGAAAACTTGACAAGTAGACAGGGACACAGCTCACCTGTAACCTGTCGCCTCCTCCATGTATGGACTAAACATGGTCGTTGAACATGCACATCTGTAGCGTCCCATCTCCGAGAATGGACAGCGCGATCTTGCAACGCTTTGATGCGCCCATAACTCCAGACGGGGCACCCGCACATTAGTACCAAGTGTCGATTTGCGTATAACTCCAGACGCGGCCATCGCACATTTGTAACGGGCCGATGTCCGCTACAACACCAACGACGTGAACATTGCACTTTCGTGTTTGATAACCGTTGTCGATGCGGCCCCGAAACTCCAAGCGTGGAAAACTAAAACACTCGTAACATATGTTTAAGCTTCTACGGGGATGGCCCGCTGCTCATCTGTAACGTGTTGATGCTTTCTTCAATTAGACACGAACACGCCGGCCTACCTGCGACCGTTGTTTGAAGTGCTCTTTACTCGTCGGACTTGGACGCTGCCCAACCTGGGTGATAGTTGATTTTGCCCTGTGCGTATGGCATGGGCACCTGCCCCACCTGTAACACCGTGCCCCGCTCCGCAATGTGTCCGTTTATTGTAACTGCAGGACTTGGACACTGCACATTCTGTAACGTGAACCCGCCGGCGACTCAGGGGTGTTTACGCGTGCCAGCTGTCGGGCCCCCCCCCACCCATGGGATCAGCTCCAGGTTCGCCCTGAAGGTGGCAGGTGTCAGTGGAGGCCACGTGTCGGTCACATGACCAACACCGTTGTTCAGTTCTTGGCCACATCGTTGCCGTGCGGGGCCAAGCATCAAGTGCTCATTACCATTCCTCGTGCTTCATTTTAATGTCAACGAAATTGATTGTAAATGAACTGTGTGAGGGAAGCGAAGACCGAAGCGCAGCGCCAATGAACGGTTGCTGGCAAATGGGCCTCAGCGACGGCCCGTGTTGATGTTGGGGTCGGCGGGGGTACATCGGGACGATTTGAAGCCGTGGAAAATCGGTCTCGTGCCGTGCAGGTAGGGTCCAAGCCGGCTACTTTTGCCATCCAAATGCAGAATAGTGCTAGGCGCCGTGAGGTAAAATAGCACTTGGGCCTTTTGCCTTCGGATGACACACTTGCAAATAGCACCAGATGTTGTGGGTGAATTAGTGGAATCGAAGGAGGAATTTAGCGATGGCATGTGCGTTAAGCGAAAAATACAACGTTTTGGATGCGTAACTGGCCGCCTAGAGTAAAGAGAACACGCTGGGCATGCATGGTTTAGTTCGCCTTTTCAAACATACGTTGGCATCTTTCGTCGCTGCCACCCGATGTTTGCACCCATATGGCTCGACGTAAGATTCTGATCATGGGAGAAGTGAAGAAGTAAAACAGTAAAATGAGATTAGCCCTTTGCTCATAGCGTTCGTCTAAAACAGGCATTGATTATATGCATATATATATATATATATATATATATATATATATATATATATAATATCTGAACATCCTTTTTCTCGGCAACCAAATAACGAGCTCACCGAGGAAGGACCAAGTCTGAAATACATGTATAGCTCATTCTTGTTTGCAGTCGAGCTCCATGAACATAAGTTTACCTTATTCTCCATTCACTTGCAGTATTGCGGGCGTTACCGCTGTCGATTTCAGTGTTGATTGCCTCGACACCCGACACGCAGCGTCCAGTGTGAGGCGCACACGGGAGCAAAGCTCCGCCATATGGCAGCCGACTGATGAGCTCGCTCCTTCCAGACCCGAAAAACACCAGACGAAAGAAAGAGGCCATTGTGCTGGTGAAGGACTACAACGAGCCCGGTTTCCGCCTGCCGAACGCTGAGCTGTGCCCGGGCAGCGGGAATGACGTCAAGCTGGTGATCATGGTGCAGAGCGCGCCGGCGCACACGAACATCCGCAGCGTCATCCGACACACGTGGGCGCGGCCGGCCATCTCACGCGACGACATCGTGCTAGCGTTCGTGGTGGCCGCCGTCGGAGACACGGTCGAGCAGCGCAACATCGACTACGAACAGTCACTGTACGGCGACCTCGTGCAGGCCAACTTCGTCGACCACTATAACAACCTGACGCTGAAGACGCTGGCCAGCCTCGAGTGGGTCGACAAGTACTGCCCGGACGCGCTGTTCACGCTCAAGGTCGACGACGACGTCTTTCTCAACGTGAACAACCTGATGAAGTTCGTCGAGCAGCACCACCAGCAGCGGCGCACCATCTTCGGGAACGTCGTGTTCAACCCGAAGCCGGATCGTAACAAGGAGTCGCGCTACTACGTCAGCCCCAAGATCTGGGACAAGACCAAGTACCCGCGCTACACAGGCGGGCCGCTCTACCTGATCAGCGGGGACAGCGTGCGCGGCCTCCGACAGCGCGTGCTGGAGCGCCCCTACTTCTTTATCGAGGACGTGCTCGTGACGGGCATCGGCGCTAAGCTGGCCGGCGTGCGGCGGCTGCGCGCGCCCGAGTTCTTCACCTACAGCGTGCCCACCTCCGACACATGCCTGCTACGCATGCTGGTGGGCGCCCACCAGATCCCTAGCAAGGAGCTGCCGGACATCTGGACGCGGCTGAACGACCGCACCATCCCGTGTCCGCACACGTACGCGCCGGACCTCTGGAAGCCATGCATTAACCTCAAGGCGCAGGAGAGCCTGAAGCACTGCGTGCT
>NW_023596576.1:9652657-9706708 GCF_011947565.3 Pollicipes pollicipes
CTGTTGTTGGTCGGCCATCGATAACGGTACGGTTGCTGTTGGCCGGCTGTCGTTGATGGTACGGCAGTCGTTGGCCGGTTACCGTTGATGGTACAGCCGTCGTTAGCCGGCTGTCGCTGCTGGTACGGCTATCGTTGGCCGGCTGTCGCTGCTGGTACGGCAGTCGTTGGCCGGTTACTGTTGATGGTACGGCCGTCGTTGGCCAGCTGCCGTTGTCAGCACGGCTGTCAGTGGTCAGCTGTACGGGCGTGTTGTCGGCTGCCGGGCTGGGTTCGTGCAGCTCTGGACGGCAAGCGTGACGCCTCCCGCCGCTGTGCAGCTCGTTTTAATCGGGTGGAGCACGCGCTAGAGGCCCGGAGAAAGCCGCCGCGGACGAAGCGAGAGTGAACAGAATCGATCAAACGCCAGAGAAACGGCACGGCGACGTGCCCTGCTGCTGCTTGTTGAATCCAATCATCGACGGGTAAAAGCGGCGGGCTTCAGCGCCGCCCGTGCGGGCATGCGTGGGTGGCAAGGCCGCATCAAACATGGGGAGGTCGGCGGGCGCAGCGCGGCGTTGCTATTCCAAAGCACCCGCAACGCACGTCGTCGTATACCCTTCTATGGACCGCCAACGGCTCATGTGCTCATATGAGCATCCTGGGGCTCTGTCGCGACTGGGTCCCACGTGTGACAGCCGATCCCGTCCACTCGGCCGTCATCGACGCTCACGAGGCCCTGCCAGTTCTCCGAGGACAGCTTTCAAACGGATTCGGGGCGGGCAGGCAGGATGGCGACGCTGATCTGAGGAGAAACAGAGTTACCTTGTTTACCGCTCCGAGAGGAGTAAAAGAAAGCCCCGAAAACACTAAATTCTGAGTAGTAGACAATGAATGACATCGGGCTACCCCTCTTCCCCCCCCCCCCCACACGCAGATTTCATGTAAATCTGTGCTGTGTGTGTATTTGTGAAATTGACTTAAATATCTTGGTATGTACCACTCACTCTGTCATTTTGGCGGATGGTTTGATTTAACTAGGCGTACATCAAACAAAACTCTCGTCTTCACTAATTGCCTCGCGCATCAGTTTGAGCATTCATATGTGTTAACGTATATCCTACTAACTCATTCATGATTATGTTCAGAATAGGTAAGCGCTTGCTAAATGTGCACGAAAAGGTGAGCTCGCGAAGAGCATCATAAATTTTGTTCTCATTGCAACTAAGGTCAGAATATTGACGCTCGGAAAGCGAATCCAGTTGGGTAGCTGTCAAAATATATGATTGGAAACATTTCATTTCATGCCAAAAATGCCAACAATGTTCGCATACGGTACATATCGCCAAAAACCGCAACCGTGTCCCGGGTCTCCAGTCTCCTTGCCAATTTTGCGGTTATCTAAACCCAAAATGCTTACTTTCAGATATTTTAAACACCCATTCGTTTGATCGCGAATAATTGTTTTACAACATCCACATAGAACGGAACCTCGAAGCGATTTGCGAGTCTCTTCACGATCTCAACGCAACATGTCACCACAGCAGCCGTCATCTGGACACTGTCTCCAGAGATTGTAACGCCTCATGATTGCAGCCAGCCTACCCATGAACAGGCTGGCCGGCGACAGCGCCGTCTGTCGCGTCGTCCACGGCAGCCCGAGCCGTGACGTCACGCTCCTGCAGGTGACAACAGCTCGTGGTTGATGATGATCGGGAACGGCGCCCTGGTGTCGCCTTGGGGTCGCCCTGGTGTCGCCCTGAGGTCGCCCTGGTGTCGTGGGTCGCCCTGGTGTCGCCCTGGTCGCCTGGGTCGCCCTGGTGTCGCCCTGGGGTCGCCCTGGTGTCGCCCTGGGGTCGCCCTGGTGTCGCCCTGGGGTCGCCCTGGTGTCGCCTGGGTCGCCCTGGTGTCGCTGGTGCGCCTAGTGTCGCTGGGGTCGCCCTGGGGTCGCCTGGTGTCGCCCTGGTGTCGCCCTGGTGTCACCCTGGGGTCGCCCTGGGTGCCCTGGTGTCGCCCTGGTGTCGCCCTGGGTGTCGCCTGGGGTCGCCCTGGTGTCGCCCTGGGTCGCCTGGTGTCACCCTGGGTCGCCTGGTGTCGCCACTGGTGTCACCTGGGGTCGCCCTGGTGTCGCCCTGGTGTCGCCCTGGTGTCGCCCTGGGGTCGCCCTGGTGTCGCCCTGGGGTCGCCCTGGTGTCGCCCTGGTGTCGCCCTGGGGTCGCCCTGGTGTCGCCCTGGTGTCGCCCTGGTGTCGCCCTGGGGTCGCCCTGAGATCGCTCTGGTGTCACCCTGGGTCGTCCTGGTGTCGCCCTGAGATCGCTCTGGTGTCACCGTGGTGCAACCGTGGTGTCGCCCTGGTGTTACCGTCGTGGTGTCGCCGTGGTGTGGTTGTCGTGTTGTGGCCTTAGGGTTGCGAGGTGTCGCCTTGGTGTGGTCGTCGTGGTGTGGCCGTCGTGTTGTGGCCGTTGTGTTGCTCTAGTGTTGCGTGGTGTCGCCGTGGTGTGGCCGCGGTGCCGCCGTGGTGTCGTGTGGTGTGGCTGTCATAGTGTCGCCGTGCTTTCCCGTCGCTGTCACCTTGGCGTCGTTGTGGTGTACGGGGATGTGGCTGTCGTAGTGTCGCGCTGGTGTCGACGTGGCTGCTGCTGCCGCTCTTCATTTACGTTTGACTGAAGCCGCGTCTGAGCTTGGATCGCAAGGAGAGATTCCATATTAAGACATTTATCGTGGATGCTGGATAGATTATCAGTTGGATCTTTTATACTGGAGGATCAGGGGCCTAGGACCCATGGACCGGACCCTAGAATACGTTTGCTGTGTTTATGTTATAGCAGCAGTTCTTCGCCATGTACATTTCACCAGCCTAAACATGCAAACAGTTTTGCCGGGCTGAAAGTTGCACCTGCCGAGGTCCCGTGGGTGTACTGTGAGGAGCACCCGTATCAAAATCCATTATGAAAGAGCACCATCGAAATGGTGTCGAAATTTGGTATCCACATGGCCAGCTTGTGTTCGTTGATAGGTGTTTAACCTTCAGTCAGAATTAAGACGGGGAAAATATAGAACATATGTATGAACATGCACGCTCGCGGGCCTTAGAAACAAAAGCCTCGGCGCTGGGCGTTGGGACCTCCGGACGCCGCGTAGTATCGGCCGCACGGCTGACACGAGGTGGTGACCTGCGGGGGACGAAAACAGTGACGCATCCGAAAGATGTGCCTTTGAACGATCTAGGACTTCAATTAGAACGCTTCAAGGGCAGCCCGTGCGTACAGTTCACCAGTGCAATCGATAAAAGGAGCGGGTGAACACCGTCAGAACTGCGAACTGGTGTTCAGACCTCGTGCTAGAACTGGAAAAGTAAGGTAACATCTATATTTCTGTCTTGCTGGAACTGTTAGTGTGTTCTGAGCATCACCTTCGAATTATACCGGGAGATTGTACGCCCCAGTTTAATCTCTGAACGGTGCGACTTCATTTTGGAAGACTCTTGGGAGCATTATTTCCCAGCGCTCGTTCGCGTGCGCCCGGCGTCCGCTGTCTAGTGTTGCCGCAGTTTGGTTTTACAGCAGTTGGCAACCACCGCCATCGGTGCCCTTGCTCCTAAGATTTCGAGCGCGCAGGCTAAACACGTTTTTACGTTGTTTTTTTTTTTACTAATCGATTCTGTAATGAACGAACTTCCTCACGGAAACATGGGGTGACCTGTCGTTCATTCTTGACCCCACCTCGATCCACCCTACCGAACATTAAGGCGAGCGAGGGGCCCCATTGATAGAACACCAGGGCACGTTATCGTTCTCGGTCAGGGGCTAAGGGCCATCCCGTGCCAGCCTGGGTGCCCGCCGGCTACCATTCTGGCGGCACGGGAGGAGTAACCTGGTCGTCCAGAGGCCCTTAAAGGGAAGCATCATACACTGGTGCCCTCCGGCGCGAGAAACACCGCCATCCGGGAAGCTGACTCCGGGCAGACGCACGGGCCTTCATTGACTCAAGCAGATGCCCTATCGCCTTATCGACTCAAGTTTGGCTTAACGGGCCTCTAACTGAAGTGAGTGAAGGATCCCTATTCGATACCGGGGTCCCTGACTGACGCAGGGCTCCTCCGTTGCTCCATGCGGACTCTTATCGAAAGTTGTCATATATCATCTCGTGTCAGAGAAACCTGACCAACGCCAGAGGCCCCTGACATCCTTGTCCCGTCTGTTTCTCTGTTCAGCAAGGCTTCCCCTGGCCGGCCCAGGCTTCTTGACGACGTAGGACTCCTGTTAGTCACTGTGGGACCTTGACCGGCACAGGTCTCCTCATTGTTTCAGGAGCCGCGAGCAACGCATATATCGGGCGCCGGTTTTGTTCCTGTTTAGGAAGTAGGTCCCCGGAGGTCAGATTGACGTTGAGCCGGCTGTTCGGTGTTGATGGTGCCTGACCGACTTAAAGGTCCTCTTCGACGATTCCGTTATGCCTGACTGAATCAGATTTAACGTCAAAGTTCAGAAAGTTAGTTTCGAAATGCACTGAATTATGATTTCGTGGATGTGACTGGCACATTCCTAGATATAAAATTGCCAATGTTATTAGGATTGGAGGCGCGCTGGCCAGCGTCGCCTGGCCGCGGGTCAACAGGTCGACACCCACACGAGCCCGACCCTGGCCAACATACGTCATCTGGCTGCCGGGCTGTCACCGCGCGGCTAAAGATGGAACGATGTTTTCACCATTCTGTTCGCGGCGAGGGAAATCTGACCCGGCGCTTCTTTGAGTGACTACATTTGGGCTGGGACACAGCCATTAACAGCTGACAGAAGTGTGTAGGACTTTCGTAGGTGAGCGGTCGAGGCAAGTTCATTAGAAAGTCTTGTTGATCGGAACAATGCCACGTGGGAGTAGATTCAACGACAATTAGTAAAAGCTCAACGCTGCACAACAATGCTGGATACAAAAACCTTTCAAAAAAGACTCGGCCTCCAAATGATTGGCCCTTTGCCGGCCCCGCTCCATGGCAGATTGACATGTGTTGGCGAATGATGACTGAGTCCGTACCTGCGACCCATCGTCGTCACTATCCACCACCCATGGTGGGCTATGGTGTTGTTAAGATGAAAGTGTGTTCTTCAGTCTACGCTAAACGCTGTTGCGAATGTGTCTTTTTACAGCCTGTCCACAGGAGTCTATGAAACCATCGCACAGCTACGGAGCGCTGGTGGTGAAAATACACGTGATTGGCTTGTTGAAAACCAAGGCCCAACTGGACACACAAAAAGCCATCTCAACAAAAAGCGCGACCTCGTGCCGATCACATCATTCTTGGCAGCACGCTAGCTTTGACCCAATGCGCCTGGCACGCGACCTTGACACACTGGTCAGCGGGGAGTGCAGCCAGGAGTGGAACCTGGCTCTCCTGGGTGGTCTTGAACCCCGTCGTTCACGTTTGTCTTCCCTTGCCAGTATGAGGTGTCAACACAAAATGCGCCTGGGCATCAAAGCAAGTACAAATTTAAGTGACCTTTTAAAAATATATCCCCGATGGTAAAAATGCATTACGTTATAAATCCAATAGAGTAACAATATATATAAATATATATATATATATATATATATATATATATATATGGGTAATATCATTGTTTTTACCATTATTGTTGCTCAAACATTAAGGTAAATGTAATTTATTATACAAATGTTATAAAGCATCTCTTGAATATTTCCACAGCTTCCCGTTAACTCCATGCGCTTCCTTTCGTACATCGCAAACCTTGGAGCCAACCGTCACCAAGGCCTGCGGACCTAGCGCCAGGTCCAGATCCAGCAAACCTGACCCGATCCCGGTGAGCGGCGATCCAGGGGTCCGCCGGTCGGCCGACCCGGGTTTGTCCTCCGTCTGGCGGCTGCAGACGAGGTGGGGCGCCCGGCGGCCCACATCTCGGCCTTCGAGGCCACACTCGAGCACGTCACCCTCTCCAGGTGGAGGGGCGCGGCCAGCCATGACGTGCAAAGGCGGGAGCATGCGCCGGCGCCTCCGTGTCTGTTTACCACCGTGATGCCGCTACTTTCGATCGGTGGAGAGGGCACAAAACTGACATTTTTTATCGAGTGATAGCGCAGTCCCATGGCTAGCTTGGTGGCGCATGACGCAGCCCGTGGTGCTATCCAGGACCCCGGAAGGAGCTAGTGTGATCACCGTCACTTGTAGTCAGTGTAGGTTAAGTCCACTGGTAATTCGAAATCTTCAAGACGTGTCGCTCATGACATTTCACCTTTGACCTATGTGCAATGGTGGTCCGTAACGTTTAACCCCTGTGCTATGATGGTCCGTGACCTGACACCGATCTTTATGACCATTCGCATGGCTGGGCGGCGGCTGACAGCTGTGGCCACCAACACCATGCAGTACACTGCTCAGTCATCTATTTGTGCTCGGTACGATTTCACCGATGGCGGGTCTTGGAATGTGTTCGGTCGTGATATGATAAATCCTAATGCAAGGAATTCCTTGCATGGAATGGCGACAGCTTTCACTCCGCTGGACGGCGGCGAGAAGGATACAGGCATTCAGCTAACGTATTTCTGAGACGGCTGGCACTTCAAAAGTAACTGATAGTGCAGCTGTACCTCGGCATTTCAAAACACGAACATCGCGCCAAGGACGTCCCGTGGAAGGAATGGGCGAACCCATGCCGTATGCATACAGATATGCAGTAATCCCTTTGAAGTTCTGCCTGCTGGTAAGATCTCGCCTCTCCGGGATACCGTAGCTAACTTCGCGTGGATAAGAAGACCAATGACAAGGTCTGGTTAAAACATAATGATGGTTCAAGACATATGTCATAAGCGTAGTGCCTAACGAAACCAAGCTCTACTCAATACATGTGTGTATGGTAGTGTGGGATATCTCTATGAAATGGGGATATGACATCCGTTGTGCGGCGACCTCCCGTGGCATCGTGAGTCATCGCAGATTTTAGTCTACTGGCCTTCCTAACAGCCAGTCACGCTTTTAATGTAACTCGGTCATTATCATTTCCGCATAACCAGTGGAGCTTGTCTGCCGTGACCGCTCTCCTGGGCCGCCGCCCCGTGCCTCTGAGGCGGGCCGGCCTCCGCAGCCGGCCGTGGACCCGGCCTCACCAGCCCGCCACGGACCCGGCCTCACCAGCCCGCCACGGACCCGGCCTCACCAGCCCGCCGCGGACCCGGCCTCACCAGCTCGCCACGGACCCGGCCTCACCAGCCCGCCACGGACCCGGCCTCACTAGCCCGCCGCGGACCCGGCCTCACTAGCCCGCCGCGGACCGGCCTCACCGGACCCGGTCACCAGCCCGCCGCGGACCCCGGCCTCACCAGCCCGCCACGGACCCGGCCTCACCAGCCCGCCACGGACCCTGGCCTCACCAGCCCGCCACGGACCCGGCCTCACCAGCCCGCCGCGGACCCGGCCTCACCAGCCCGCCGCGGACCCGGCCTCACCAGCCCGCCACGAACCGATCCGAAGAGCTTCTTCCGGGACAACATCGGGTCCTGGAAAGGGTCAAGGACGAAACAAGTAGGAGTGAGGGACAGGAGGAGGGCGGAACCAGTCGGGCATGGGTCCTCAGGCCGTCTATTTCTCCTCGTGATGACGGTTTTGTGGAGCAGTGTTGTCAGGGACAGATGGCGCTTCCAAACGAAGTAGTTTGGACAATCGGGTCTTACCTTTGCCCTGCGAATAGATAACGCCGTTTAGAGCTGGACGCGACGCCACCGACGACTTATTGTGGAGCTCCTGCCTTACCAGTAAGAAGAGGATTTCAGTGAACGTTGGCAAGTACTCATGGATCGCATGGACACATCAACCTTGCAACAGTGTTCCGCACACTTACGACTTTAAATGTGTATCATTCAGTGTCCGTGGTTCCCGTATCCTCTGCTGCAAGATGATGGACGCGTTGGTGTCGACATAGCACCGCCTCTAGCCACCAAAGGTTGGTTTACATGCCACTGATGCGCAGTTTGTCATAACTAGTTTGTCGTAGCTAGGCTTTTACTTCCACAGAGAGGGACTTCCCATTAAGGGATAGTTTGCTGCCACAGGGAGGGACTTCCCATTAAGGGGCAGTCCCTGTCTGTGGAAACGTTATATTTCTGGTTGTTCGAACTTGACGGCATTAAAACTTGCCTCCTACCCCTAGCACGCGTTTTGATCGATACCGATATCGAAGCGGTGTGAATTTATGTCATGAGTTTATGTCATGGATCGTTACGAGGATTGCACCTGTACCTTCAAACTGGATGTCGGTCTGGTCCACAGTTTATGCTGTGCATCTGGCTAATAAAAATTGTACACAGACAGACACAGGCGCGTTAGTTGCTTAGAAAAATATATTTGCTTAGACAAGCGGCTTCCGCTTGCTTCATCGCACAAAGCCGCGCCGTCGTTGGTGCTGGTGGTGCCGCCACCCGTGTTGCTGCATCGACTCGTGTGTGGTGATCCCCGCGGTATCGCTGCTCGAGCAACAAGATGTTCTTAATGGCTGGGCTGTTGCACGAATTTTCGCACAGCTGCACAGCAGTGTGGACAGCTCAGCGCAGCACACTTTCTCTGCTCGCTGTAAGAACCAAATATCGTCCGCTGGCTAATCGGCTTTCATTGGTACTGAGCAATTTCATGACCGGCCTCCACACAAGCACCGGAACGACTGACATGCATAGACATATACATGCCCCGCCGAATACGACACTGACCTGGCATCTTCAATTTGTACAATTCCAACCATACATCTCCTGGGGTACTGGCCACTTACATCGCCCACTTGGGGAAGGGGCATTGATGTCGCCCTGTATATCTTAGGAACGGATTATATATTGGATTGATTCATTCAGGTCCCCACCGGATCATTTCACTTCAGCGCAGGTTTGTGTGCACGCGTGTCGAGAGTGTTTGCAGCCGGACCAAAGATTACAATTTTTCAGCGACAACAACCTCTACTAGGGAAAATAAAAGCGTTCGTGATTGGTCCAGTGGACGGGAAAGGCCCATTTCTGAGAAACATATGGTTGAAGTTTGAATTAGTGCGTCACTTTAAATCATGTCATACTCCTCTTCTCCAAGCCAAATTGTACCTTGAAAAGTCACTACGTTAAATGACATGGGGAGGAGGGCTGAAATCAGTCATGCTACGCGGTACAAAAGCTTCATGCTCGCGTGTCTTTTTTGTCTAAACAGAGTGTTTCAAGCTTCCCAACATTTATTATACAAACATTTTGACAAATTAATGTGTTGCGAACATTGCAGTACACACATGTGGAAAAGCAAGGCAAATGAAATGTATTACTTTCATAATGGTATGGGCGTCAAAACGAATTTCTCCTGCAGGGAGAAATATAGATATAAATCAAATAATAACGTTAAAATAAATGTTGTATAAATGTTGCATAAATCTTCAAAAAATAAAAATACACAGATCTTCAAATAATTGTTGGGCTATTCAGGACTTCTAGAAAACTGGCATCTCTAATCAAATCGGATGCGTTTGATCTAAACAATAATTGCAAAGTACAAAAAATGTGGCATACTCTCTCGAACCCTCAAGCATACCATGACGATTTCATCGCATTTATCGGAATCCGGAAACGAGCCCCAGCCCCGGAGAAGTATTTGTGCATATTTAAGTGCCACGGAAATTGAAAATAGGGTGTCCAGCTTCGCGTCGGTCGTCTATAACGTAGGGGTTCTTCTGGAGCAAACTTCTCCTACAGGATAAAAGGTTAAGCGAAGTTATTTCACGATAGACTCCATTGAAACATAGCAGCCAGGAAAATCTAGAAGCAGTGCGTTACTCGCTATCAATGAATGCAATTTCATTTAGGTATGGCATGAGCCGAAGTCGAAAGCATTTCTGCCTCTGACGGTGTGCACGCGCACTCGCGTGCGTGCATGCAGTATATGGAAAAGCGTCGCATGACGTCTGGCGCCAACATCGAGTAGTGATGACTTGGCACCATTTGTGGGGCGTCACGGACAATGTATGATAGTGTAGCGGAAAGAGTCGAAAGGCGAATGCCAGTAGCGAAAAACATGCCGAGTTACATAAGCGCGGTGTTCATCACTACTGGCTGGAGGCATTGAAAGAAATGCTGAGTGAACCGTCAAAGCAGTATCCGAACCTTATCTCCGCCGAGATAATTACACGAAATCGATTAAGGTGTGAAGATTTATTTTGTGGTGCGTGGCTCGTAAATCACCTTTCAGATCAGTGGCGGTGGGGTGTATCTTGACGTACACTATCCGGCTCATCTCACGTTCGCTGCGCCGACTGCCCTCTGTTGACGTATGTCCGCTTAACACCAGTCCGGTGATATGATGGGGCCTATATCATATATATGACCATATTACGACCATATCTTATGTTTTGTTGCAGAATAAAAACATCCCAGACATGCATCTTGTTCCCAATTTTGATTGCTAGTTTCATCGGTTTCTTCAAGGAAGCAAAACCCTGGATCTCGGCTCCCACCGGTTCTTTCGACGGAATAAACTCTGGATTCTGGTTCATACTGGTTCTTTTGACAAACCCAGTTTGCGATCACCTGTGTTTGTAGCTGTTGAGGGCTTATGGGTTGGAAAAAAGCTTACATGACAGTCGCTGGTAAGGGGGAACTTGCTGACAAGCCGATTGCAGAGCAAAGAAACGATTATTTCGGCAAAACTGAGGTTATTGTAGGGAAGCAGCAACTTCCAATGTATTCAGAAATTTTGCTTTACAAGATTGGATGCACACTAAAAAATGAAATGGTCAAATTCACATGCGTGCACTCGCATGTTTCAGTATCCAAAAGTGTGGCAGATGTTTGCAAAATCTCACTGTGACAGGGTTGCATTTAGCAATTGAAATTTGAGAGAGCTTTCTGAAATAGTCATTGCACATTTTTCTAATTTGTTTTCATTAGCAAACACCAGGGGTGCAATTTCATATTGTTGGGTGGCCTCAGCCGATCCAACTCTAAAAATGGGTCAGGCTTGACCATTTTTCCTGTTTTTCTTTCCAAAATATTTTGAAAGATTGTGTCCCTGAGGAATACGTTGCTGAACCCAGAGAGTCAAGGCTGTCAAGAGTCTCAGGTAGGACTCTGGTTCTTATGCCGCCTTAGCATCACTCCGGACTAGATATTGGTTGTTGCCGGATTTCAGCTTAATCCTGAGCTGCATCTTGGTTCTTGCTGGATCTCTTCGTGTTTCAAGCTGAATCTTGCTTCTTGATGAATCTTTCGACGCAGTGCTAGACTGGATCTTTGCTCTTGCTGGTTCCCTTGACTTGGCATCGGATTGATCTTGATTCTTGCTAGGTTCTCCGGCATGCTGTCAGGCTGAATCCTGGCTGCTGTTGGACCTTCGGGTTTGATATGAGGCAGGATCCTAGTTCCTATGTGTGCCTTCGACCTAGTTCAAGAGTGCTTCCTGGATTTTTCCTGGTTTCGGAACCAGAAGCCAGGAGCCCGTTCCCGGGAAGAAATATTGGGAACCCGGCACAAGCCTGATGCATTCGTTGTTCGTTGTCCTTGTGACAATGGATGCGACACTGAGTTCTGTCGCCGGAACATTCCTCTCGCACCTCCGAGCGGCACTCCGCAGTGAGAGGTGAGCACCATCTCGCATGTTCACAGTGAAAACTGACAGGGGGGGGGGGGGGGTATTCTAACCCCAGCGCAGCGGGAGTACACACCGCCAATGAGCTGCGCGTGATGCGTCTGGAAGTGGCAGCCGCCGTCCGTCGTCGCGTGGACAGCGTCATGGCTCACAACGCCGGAGACTGCGGCGCGGCCATGCCGGAGGCGAGGACTCGCCGCTGTCACCGTTGGCTCCGCACAAGCGCCTGTTTTTCCTGAGTCACCTGAATCGGCGCAGTCCCCGCCGCCGGACGGCGCGCCGGCGCGGCGCCGCTGGAGCGTTACGTCACAGTCGTGACCGGCGTGGGCGGCAGGTTTCGCTGCTGGCAGCAAGTCACCCCAGATTGTGGACGCGGCCGGCTGGCGAGCGGATGCTCCGGTCACTCGAGTCGGCGGGCGCCGGGAGAGTCTGCAGGCGGCTGGAGAGCACATGACGGCCCTGTCGTCGGCTCGGCGCAGCTCGCTGACGACCTGGCGCCGGAGCCGACCATAGTCCAACGCCAGGCGCCGCAGCTGACAGCCGCGTAGCATGAGGCGGTATTTTGTGAGCTGTAATACCTCCATGGCATATGAACTGGCAGTGGTATGGTGGCCAGCAAAGTGATATGATGATCAGCAACGGTACTATGAACGAGGCTGTCGGCAGGGTGGCATCATAGGAACTAGCGTCCAGTGCTCCGAGATGCTACTCAGTAAACTCAGCGTATCCGCAGCGCACCAAAAATGTTCGATTCTACGTGACGTCACGCAAAATACTTGTCGGACGTATTCGCAGCGCGACACCCTTTCGTCAACATCTTCGTGAATGTCGTGGCCATAACTGCGCCTGCCAAGACACTGATATTTCCGTTTGTTCATCTAAGCGTGCTCCTGGCAATGGACAACTGCAAATGATGCTGTTTGTACCGCATAAATTATGTCTTTATAACCCGTGTCGACCCAGAGTGAATGAAATGATTTGGTTATAATTGAATATGTCGCACCAGTTTCGTCCCACTTCGATCAAGTCGTGGAAAAAGATTCTGCGCGTCCGCAAAGACTTAACGTGACGTCAGTGACGTACAATCTTCGTTGCCCGTGAAGCTGCTAACACCAAAAGGCCCAGAATCTATGGGGTATAGTGACATTAATGACGTCGGTATCATAGATTTCTTGTCGTCGGAGTCGCTGCGAATGCACCCAAAGTCCAATCTAGACGAATGTGATCGGCTTGACCACTTGTTTCTCCTTTCCAACTCTACAATTTCGCAACCACTGACCCAGTATCGTTGGTCCGGTTTGCGGGTCGCATTCTCGCTGTGGTTGTCAGCTCGCAGACTTGTCACGACATGGATTTTCCCTTCGGTGGGCGTGGAAAAGTGCCAACTTACAAGCTGTACAATCGCAAATCCGTGGTTTACGATATGGTTCATGAACCACAGTAGTCTTCTATGGTACTCTACCATGGTACTCTTCCTTCAGTTGGCGAGCCCCCTTGCAACGAACTGGGATGTCTCAACACAGGCTGTGTCCCGTCTCCACGTTCCGGGAGTTGCACCTGCGGCGCAGAGCACAGCCTCTTAGCGCGCTGGCCAGCACGAGACGGTGGGGCACAGCTGCCGGGCAGACGGCGGCGTGCCGGCCGGAGCGGCCCGTCCCAGCTGCATCGTCGGCCGGCCATCGCTCGCCGCCGCCAGACGACTTGACCCAGCCTGTCGGCCGATCTGGACCGTGACGGGCGTAGGCTGGCGACGGCGCCGACGCGTCCCTGACAGCCGCCGCAGCGTCGTGATCGACGAGCGGGCCGGCCCGTGACGCGTCACTATCCACGCCTCGCCCCAGACGCCACTCGGCTGGCTGGCTGGTGTGAAACCTCGCGGTTTTTCCTGGATGGAATGTAGGCATGTGACGCGCGACGTTGTAGGAATGTTAGAGATGCGGCTCTCGTGTCACTTATCGAGGGTGACGCTTCGTCGTACCTCCTGCGCTGATCATGTGTTGCAGTGAAGTCCTCAACCATCCGCGGACTTGCCTTTGCAGTGAGAGGGGGGGGGGGGGGGGGGGCGGGGGCGTTGTGGGAGTTACCCGTCATCAAAACAGCCTGCGGCGTAGCTGGAGAAACGATGAAGCTAGCCTTACGAAACTTGCGTTGTTTTATGCCATGCTCCTTGTTTACATATGCTGACATTTTGTGATCCGGGCCATGTCCTCTTACGCGGCCAAGGTGGCCTATAGTCAGTGCGTGTGTCTTACTGGGCTACGGTTTAATCTTGCAAATAGATCGTTGAATGCAGTGTTATTTAACGTCTTCTACTTATCACCGCAATTCAGCATCAGCGTTGTTTTGGCAAGCTATAAGTTCACTAGAACAAATACGTGCTTGGGAGTACTATGACAGCGGTTTGACTGAAATGAAAAAGCAGACATAAATGTCATCTACCATTGACTAGACTGGCTATATCTTGGCATAACCAGTTCGCGTTGCTGAAATACCAGATGGTTACCTCTCAGCCAGCCAGCTCGCAGTCGACTGCGAGCTGATGCAGAGTCCCGTCAGCGCAAGCATTATCTCAGGAGCACGCGTGGCAGTTACTTCAAGCGATTGCGATGTTTGACCGGCTTTTGTTCTTGCTCAGCTTGCCTGTCATTGACTTTGGAATTGAATGGCATTGCTGCTATTCTGCTTAGGCTGTCGCATGCTCAGTGAGCTGCACGAGTATCTGAGCGAGCGCTGGGCGAACTCAGGCGTGGAATCCGGCTAAAACAGTGGCAGATCCAGAGGGGGACGGGGGCACCAGGTCAATGCCCTCCACCCAGGACCCCGTCGGGGCCCCATAGCATTTGGAGGGGGTCACGACCGGTCGAACGGATGTGGTGTTTTAACAAACGCAACAAAATTGGACACCTTCGGGTCCCCAGACGTCCAAGAACAGTCGCAAGCAAAAGTGAAGGGCCTACGAACAGACAAAAATAATTACTCCTGTGAGGGTGCTGATTAGCAAGGCTTTTAAGGCTCATTACGCCGTCCAAATATCCAAAACGATCAACAGCCCAAAGGGCTGTAGACTGTGTTCCAGTGCGCCCCATATGTTATGGTGGGTCCTGTGTTTCTCTTGCGGCCCATATAAGTTAACAACAAACCGGGGTACTTGATGTTCGGCGGCCCTCTACATTGGCTGAGGGCTTTTCCCAAAATGTCAGAAGTCGGGAGAACTTTACTCTGCTGCCGAAAACCCCACTTGTGTTTGTGAGCACCAAAAGTCTCTTCACTCATTCTGTTTCGCCTACTTGTGTGTACGAGCCTGACTAAGTCTATTCATGCATATAGGTCTGAGATCTACACGATGACGATTTCCCTAAGCGCTGTAGCCGCAGAGAGCAGCAACCGGGTATGTCCAGATGCATTTTTGCACTCAATTGCCTTAGGTAATGTTTTGCGTGACCAGCGTCGTATATGTCATTTTCGTGGTTATTGAATGTGCACTACTCAGCACATGTGTGCATTACGTTCCTGATGCATTTTTAATGCTAGGATAATTTGAACTCCTGGAATACAGTTAAAACTAAAACTCTGCATTAGCCATTAGCCATCACCCAATCACATCGACCTTACGACTAGCCGCCGGAGGCTACCCAGCCGTAGCCGACCTTGGAGTCAAGTTCCGTGCTTGACTTTGATGGCACGAGCAGCGAGTCTTAACTCCTTTTGCTATCTGTCTTCCGACACACTTAGCCTCAAAATTACAGAATTCACCACTATTTGGAGAACATGAACGCTCTCCACGTGTGCACATACGAACCTCATTTGGTTTTCTGGGGCTGCGCTGAGGAAGATGACGTCCGTTATTAAAAATAAATGCATGAGCACCTTGAAGTTAAACGGTCGAAATCCAAGAGCTTTTTGGAGACCTCCCAGACTGCAGAGGTCCGCAATGCTGCGTGCCCCCCCCCCCCCCCCCCCCTCCCCCCCATTGGCGAAATCCTGGACCTGCCGCTGGCTGAAGGATATGTTTTTGTCCCTGTCTGCTTATATACATTCATTTGGTAAACTTGCATGGTCTCAAAATTACGTAAGTTGTTCAGTGCTTTAGCGAAGGGCATTATTCACATTCACATATTCACAATAGCAGAAGTGTTCAAGAAGTGTTCAGTATTCATTTTTGCTATTGTTTCGATAAAGGCACGTTGCGGACATATCAACCCAACTATATGTCCATTCTCCTGGTTTTTCTATCAAGGAATAAGGCTAATATTACTGTCTTATCTAGGTCTCAAAGTTACTATCAAGCACGCATGGGATGGCTTGTCTGCATGCGTGACCACAGACTTCAGAGGACGAACGAGATTCATACCATGCTCAGTAGAAAATGCTCTCTTGAAACGGATGAGTTTCGCATTTCCACGCAACTATGTCCAGGCGGAAAGCGGCACGTACCAAGGCCCTTAGATAAGTGTGATGAAAGTTAATGAACAAGCCAGACCTACATTACGTGAGAGCCGGTCGCAGTAGGGCAGTTGATTTGGTTTGTAACTTTGGAGCATCCCACGGTGATCATTTTACACTGCTTTCCGGGACCACCTTGCGCAGCCAAACACAGCCTCCTTTGAAGACCGGGGGTTGACAACAAATAAGCAGGCTAGACGCATCATTGTAGCTTACCACAGCCCTCCATATTTTTTTTTTTTGGGGGGGGGGGTTGATGTCACCTTTCAAATGGCTCATACCATGACTCATATTTCCCGGAATCGTATATCTGGATTTGGCTCTGCTTTTAAATTCACTCTGTGCTCAAAATTCATTCGTGGATCAAAGGACGCTTAGTCATAACAGAGCAGCTAAGAATGCATGTCCTGTTACGTCACGCGGCAGCTCGAGTTCCAATCCTCAAAGGCACTTTCGGCACTTTCAAAGGCACTTTCGCCCATGCTGTGCCGCTTTTTTGCGATCCCTCGCGGAGAAAACCCTGCTTTCAGTATTTACATTCCACCACACCTCGCTATCACCCAAAGAATTCGTCCTCCGGATCGACGTGTGCCATTGACCAAGCCCAGTGTCAGCGAGTAGCAGCAAAAAATAGCGGTCACTCGGCCACAACTGTTGCGAGACGGATTTTGAGCGGTTCGCAGAGCGATGCGGGAGACGACGCCGGCGGTGGTGGGTCAGACTGCCCGCCACTCAGGTCCGAGTAGATCAGGTCCGAGCAGGTCAGGTCCGGCCACTCAGGTCCGAGTAGACCAGGTCCGGCCGTTCGGGTCCGAACAGGTCAGGTCCGGCTGTTCAGGTTCGAGTAGATCAGGTCCGGCCGTTCAGGTCCGAACAGATCAGGTCCGGTCGCTCAGGTCCGAGTAGATCAGGTCCGGCCGCTTAGGTCCAAGCAGATCAGGTGCGGCTGCTGAGGTTCGAGAAGATCAGATCCGACCGCTCAGGTCCGAGCAGGTAACGCTGCGCCCGGGCAGACGGCATGCTCGGGTCGGAGCGTGCGTCGCGCCTCACAGGGGCGCCCACGCGTGGAGGATCCACTGCCGTGACACAGTTCCGAGGCGGGTCCGGCGCCTCCAGTGACCCGGCCGAGCCTGGCCGCAGGACCACCGACCGCCGACTACGCAGCCAGAATAATGAGCACTCTAAACTTTTATGGTCGCTGTGCGTCGCCAGAAGTCCAAAGCGAATACCGTGTGGGAGCACCACACACTGCGACCCCAAAAATGGGGCTGGGTGCGAGGCATTCCGGGCCAGAATGCTCCGCGATGCCCCCGGGAGGGATCAGAGGCCAGGCGGATGATTGGCGCTTACATCTAGCTGGGCATCCACTTGGGTTGGTCCGGGAAGCGAAGGACGATTAGCGGACGACCCTCAGTGGGTCTCATATCGGTGGAACACCGGGAGCGCTGAGAGCCGCGGACCGTTGGATGCCCCTCAGCGGCCAGGTGCGTGGACGCGAAGCGGAGTGTAGGACGCGCCAGCGTGTGCGCTGTCCGGTGGCTCCGTGAACGGGGGTTGGGCTCAGCTGTGCGCCGCCGGCGACGCCTGCAGCAGCGCCACGGCGGGACGCTGGAAACCATTCGCCCGCCGGACCGACAACGTGTTCATCCAACGGCGTCCGACGGGGGAGGCACCAGCTCGGCGCTGCCGCCGCGCCTGCTGGGTAGTGCCGCTCAGCGCTCCCAGCCTGCCAAGCCCGGCCGGAGGCAATGCTGCAGCCCGACATCACCCCGGCATGAGACTGACTTCAGCCCGCCAGCGCGGAATCGTTAGTATCTGCCGGCGGGTGGCCGCGCGTAGCAAGGGCCTTATGGCGGGAGTGCCGTAATGATGCGCCACTCGCCGGGAGCGTGTTATAAACGTTTGCTGGTTATTGTCAGCATGCTAATTTGAACGTACTCAAAGCTATTATCCAAGTGGCTATAACGATGTCAGTTGTATACTTAAGCAAGGGAAAGATTATTTGGCTGACACCATTAAAGCGGAAGTACGGTAGCTATCTTAGTATGCTGCCATTGTTTTCGAGCTCCATTATGAACTGGGGCGGCCTGCGCGCTCCACTGGGTGATTGTTGAAGTGACATTGGGGCGTGGTGAAGATTGCTTTGGCAACTCAAATTCAGTCAATTTATCGTTTGATCTTGCCTATCGTTTGATCCCACCGAACTAAGAGTCACAAAGAAGAGAACACGCCGCTGTATTGCGGCTCTTTCTGTGCCATTTACATGAAAATGCCAGGTACCGGGAAGATAGATGTTTTATGAAGGTTTTGAGAATGAGTTATCGGTTAATTTCTGATCAGGTGAACTGCCCTGTCAACCTACTCAGTGTCTTTTCAGCGATTTCAGCCAAATGAGCTAAGCCATTGACAACATAGATGGGCTGCCGCCTCAGAAGTTAAGGTGCTGGGAGGTCTAAAAAACAAAAAAAATGTGTGCTACGTGAGTTGACCTCAAAACACGGGTGCAGGATACGGAGATACGGAGATACGGAGATACGGAGATACGGAGATACGGAGATACGGAGATACGGATACGGAGAGCGGAGTGATAACTGCTGAGCATGCCGCTACCCTGACGTGTAATGCTCAACTCGTCGGACTCGACCGAATCGCTCCCGGGGACGATAAATCTTCTGAAGAGCTGTTGGGGGAGAGGGCGATGTGCGCCTCGGCTTTCTCCACGCAGCGTCGCAGTGCTGATGCTTGATTTTGTATCTGGGATGTAGCCGACCGCTCTGGTCACACCCACTCGGCACTTGACACTAAGTTGTTTCTTCTTCTAGCAGACGGAAGTTTTTTGAGGAGAAGGTAAGGCAATTGGGGCGGCCCTCATGCACCCCCTGTTCACCACTCCTG
The DNA here is from genome assembly GCF_011947565.3 of Pollicipes pollicipes. Taxonomy (NCBI): domain Eukaryota; kingdom Metazoa; phylum Arthropoda; class Thecostraca; order Pollicipedomorpha; family Pollicipedidae; genus Pollicipes; species Pollicipes pollicipes. The sequence continues at coordinate 9,671,588 of NW_023596576.1, forward strand.
CCCCATCGCTGGCGTAGATAAGCGCGAATTGCGGTCGCGGTTCTTTCCTATAGTGTGTTTGCACGGCTCCCAGTCAGTGAAATAAGCTTCGTTGAATGACAACCGATGGCACACAGCCACCGGTGCCTGTGAGCGGCGGCACCTCTTGCACCGTCAAGGAGAACAACGCCAGTGCCAAGCCCAGGTGGTGGGCGTACTGTTGGAAGGTGCGTATCCCCTCAGTAACTTCAACCCAGAGCTGATGCAGCGCGCGCGGCGGGACTGGCAAGGGACCCGCCGCAGCTTAACCCCGGCACAACAGAGGCTCAAACGCACTCAGCCCGCTGCGTCCATGTCGTCTCCGTCACCGTTCATCATTTGAGCGCCGGCCACAGAGTCTTCCGGAAGACGAGCCGCGGGCCACGACGCATAGCTGCTGCCGCCGCTGAGCTCTGGTTAGCTTTGGTGAGGTCTGGTCAGCTTTGGTTAGCTTTGGTGAACTCTGGTTAGCTTTGGTAGGCTCTGGTTAGCTTTGGTTAGCTTTGGTGAACTCTGGTTAGCCTTGGCCGTGCTGCTGCAGTTGCGCCTCTCACCCCTCCTGCTTCTGTGCAGCTCGCCGGGGACACGGCCGCTCGGCGCTGGCATCAGGGTGCTTACTGATCGGATAAATCCGCGGTGACGGATGCATCCGTGAGGTGGACTGGACCGGAGCAGAAAACCTGGACTACGCTCGGATCAAGACAAAACCGGATTTGGGAATTTTCCAGGCCACACAACTCACCATCGCCATGATGGGATTTATGGCATTTGTCCAGGCGATAGCGGTTGTGTTTGGCGGCGGTACGTGCTCTCTCGTGCGCATGGTGTGTGGTGTGGGTGTGTGTGTGTGTGTGTGTGTGTGTGTGTGTGTGTGTGTGTGTGTGTGTGTGTGTGTGTGTGTGTGTGTGTGTGTGTGTGTGTGTGTGTGTGTGTGTGTGTGTGTGTGTGTGTGTGTGTTTTCAGACGATGGCGAGGTGTGCAGCATCTTTCCTGTCGCGTCGGTTGCATGTGTTATTATTGCATACATTCACAATATGGCGGAGGAATGTTAACATGTGAGTCGGGGAGTATGCACTTAGTGCATTCATTTTCTTGGAACTTGAGCTGGTAGGTACACAAACAAACACAAATAGAAGGATTGGGTAATCTCCTGGTAGACTCGAGCAATCGGTACGTTTCTCTCTCCGGCCAGTTGGTTTCCAGTGCCGGGACAGTATATTCGCCATTCATGGCTATGAAATACTTTTTTCCTGTCGCGAAAGATAACCCGTTTGTGTTATTGCAGTGGTAAGCTAGCTTATTTAGACGGTGCTGCCATACGTCCCTTGGAACATGCGGAAATATTTGACGAACATTGCTGATCCAGTGTGTGGTTCACGGCCTAAAAATCAAAGTGTGCTCTGTTTGTTCACATCCCCAGGCCTTCCATATTTCAGGATATTGACCATTATGCGTATTACAGTGCCTGTTGTCTGCTTACCTACGGCCTACCAATGTCTGCGGCCCACGACGGTATTGTTCTGGCATTTTAAGGTTAGCATTTCCGGACCCTTTCTTAAAGTCATTGGAGAGCGAGATTAGAAGCGTCTTGGTCTGGGTGGTCAATGATATCCTCAGACACTGAAAAAATCGCAGCTAGCTGAGCCTTAAAAAGTATGCTGGCTTGAGCCTGCAAGATCAGAAAGTCTGATTCTGAACCTGCACAGCATGTGCTCGTTGAAAATCTGCGATAAAATTCCAACTACGATCTCGCATCTGGCCCGTTCTCTGGAGAAATTCCGCGTGCCAGTCAACGGGAGATACAGACAGTTTTAGAGAAATGGTTACGGCCGCGCCAGATTCCTTTCCAGCACAACAATATACGAGACGATGTCGCTCATACAAAAGATGCTCGCGAATTTAACGTTTGGAAATAATGAGGCAAATAAAGCAGTACACCGGGCCTAGAAATTAAGAATGAATTCCACCGCAAACACAGAGGGATGCGACTCACTTCAACAAACCTGCATCATCCATGTAATGACGTAATCTGCATGGGTTGATGGCCTAAACGTGTATTAAGCTTTTCGGCGTTTTTCTGACAATAATTACCGACCCACAAAGAGTGGAAGGAACACCAATATCTACCAAAACAACTTCAGACATGCCGGTAAAAGCGTTTCAAATTTGTAATCGATATTTTTCAATGAATTGCACGCATTCTTACGATTTTGAGGGTATGTTCATGAGGAATGGGAATGCATCAATTATTATGCCGCATACTCATCCTGAATTTTTCCGTTTTTTGCCTGGATACATGACGTACACGGGCATGTGTTCAAATGTCATATGATCACATTACACATAATCTAAGATAGTCCTCAATTAATAGCACTAAGAATTACTTTCATACTGGCAATAAGGTCGCGAGCAATTGTTTTTAGAACGTACAAAAAATCCCTCAGTTTCATTTGAACCCGGTCCGTGATTCATTGCTGGTTATTTCCTTCGTGCTAACGGCCATTAGGGACTGGTGTGACCTGGTCGAGTTTTTTGTTTCGGTCGTTAGGCGCCGGGGTTCGAATCGGAAGATGGTGAGTAGCGGATGTCCGAACTGAGCACGAAACTCGAAATGGCAATCCGAGGAATTCTTCAGGGTGTTAAATTATTTCTCGCCCTTCCATCATCTTAAAAACACCAAGAACACATGTCGCATTTTGTTTTCACCTACTGTCGTACTCCCAATTTAATGCCAGACACTTGACGATCATATTCCCTTGTCACTCGCAAGCCTGCAGAACATGGAGGACGGTTGTTCGCCCGCTCCGTCTCCCTTCAACATCGGGACGCTCCAGAAGAGTCCATCTCGCTGAGGCGCGCCTTCAGGATGTCCCACATATTTTCGATAGAGTTCAAGTCAAGGGAACTCCCTGGCTATGTCTTCTTTTCCCAGCACCACGGAGGGGTCGTTCGATACCGCTCTTTGACGGCACGGGGCGCTTCTTTGCACAGCTTCACCCTCACCCTCCGCAGTTTTTCAATCAATATTGTCTGCGTTGCCCTTGAGTGTGCCGTGCGGTCTAGTGGGCGATGCATGTGGTGGTTAACAGTTGTATTGTTCCCCTTGCAGTTCCTGGGTGCCGATTTGGCCAATAATTTTCCCCCGTTCTGGGCTCTCTTTCGCGCAATATTGGCGTGGACAATCCTCACCACCCCGTTAACCCGAGAGCGTCGGCCTGAGCGTGGACAATCTTCACTGCCCCGTTTACCTGAGAGCGTCGGACCGAGCGTGGACAATCTTCACTACCCCGTTAACCTGAGAGCGTCGGCCTGAGCGTGGACAATCTTCACTACCCCGTTTACCTGAGAGCGTCGGCCTGAGCGTGGACAATCTTCACTACCCCGTTAACCCGAGAGCGTCGGCCTGAGCGTGGACAATCTTCACTACCCCGTTAACCTGAGAGCGTCGGCCTGAGCGTGGACAATCTTCACTACCCCGTTAACCTGAGAGCGTCGGCCTGAGCGTGGACAATCTTCACTACCCCGTTTACCTGAGAGCGTCGGCCTGAGCGTGGACAATCTTCACTACCCCGTTAACCCGAGAGCGTCGGCCTGAGCGTGGACAATCTTCACTACCGTTAACCTGAGAGCGTCGGCCCGAGCGTGGACAATCTTCACTACCCCGTTTACCTGAGAGCGTCGGCCTGAGCGTGGACAATCTTCACTACCCCGTTAACCCGAGAGCGTCGGCCTGAGCGTGAACAATCTTCACTACCCCGTTAACCTGAGAGCGTCGGCCCGAGCGTGGACAATCTTCACTACCCCGTTAACCCGAGAGCGTCGGCCTGAGCGTGGACAATCTTCACTACCCCGTTAACCTGAGAGCGTCGGCCTGAGCGTGGACAATCTTCACTACCCCGTTAACCTGAGAGCGTCGGCCTGAGCGTGGACAGTCTTCACTACCCCGTTAACCTGAGAGCGTCGGCCTGAGCGTGGACAATCTTCACTACCCCGTTTACCTGAGAGCGTCGGCCTGAGCGTGGACAATCTTCACTACCCCGTTAACCTGAGAGCGTCGGCCTGAGCGCGGACAATCTTCGCTACCTCGTTAACCTGAGAACGTCGGCCCGAGCGTGGACAATCCTCACTACCCCTTTAACCTGAGAGCGTCGGCCTGAGCGTTTCCTGTGATTGAGAGATTATCCATGTGAAAATCCTCTTCACTAAGCATTCACAGTAAGACGTGATTGCCCCAGCGCCCTGGCGCCTGGCTGGTTCTCGCCTCCCCGGACCATTCCCACGGTCCTCGCCCGACCACTTTCCTGGAAGAGCGCACTTAAAGCAGCACTCATGTTTCCTGTTTGGTAATGTCTGGAATGTGTAGCCCGATGAAACCCAACTAATCGGCTGTTTTCTAGTTTGCACATGCCACGCGATAATGTGATAATTTCGCTTGATTTCTAATTACTTCCGTCATCTGAATATGCAACGTGTTGAAGGGACGGGACCAAATGTGCTGGTGGAGGCCAGAGAAGGAACTTCAGATGGTAAATAGAGAAAGTGGTCGCAGTCTAGCAGGTATTTCAAAGAACAAGTAAATTGGTGGGTTTGATGTCGTAATAATGCTGATTTTACTTGCTTGCATGAAACAAAGCTGTCATGTGAAATTTGAACTATTTGTCTTTAAATGCCGAAAACGCTAAAGGCCTACGACAGACAAGGAAGTTATTCATTGATGGAACGTATGTGCTTTCGTCCTGCATGCAGAAGCGGATCAAGCCCGTTACGTCGAGCAGGTGCAGGTGAATGTCCGTGGAGCAATGCGTGCCGTAGACCGGCAGCTTCCCGAAATTTACGCTTCTACTGTGGTGTGGTGTGAGGGTAGATAATACAGAAATAGTTACTATAGCAGGTGTCCCACCTTCTTCACCCGCCAATGGTGCTGATGCTGATCCTCAAACACGCAACAAAGCAGTCTTGCAATCAGGTCGCGGTCAGGTGATGCGGGTGGCGGCTACCGTCCACGAGCAACTGTCCAGGGTGGTGACGGCTGTCGTCCACGGGCAGCCAGTCCAGGGTGGTGGCGGCTGTCGTCCATGGACAGCCGGTCCAGGGTGGTGGCGGCTGTCGTCCAGGGACGGCCAGTCTAAGGTGGTGGCGGCTGTCGTCCACGGGCAACCGGTCCAGGGTGGTGGCGGCTGTCGTCCACGGGCGGCCAGTCAAGGGGAGTGGCGCCTGTCGTCCACGGACAGCCGGTCCAGGGTGGTGGCGGCTGTCGTCCACGGGCGGCCAGTCCAGGGTGGTGGCGGCTGTCGTCCACGGACAGCCGGTCCAAGGTGGTGGCGGCTGTCGTCCACGGACAACCGGTCCAGGGTGGTGGCGGCTGTCGTCCACGGACAACCGGTCCAGGGTGGTGGCGGCTGTCGTCCACGGGCGGCCAGTCAAGGGGAGTGGCGACTGTCGTCCACGGACAGCCGGTCCAGGGTGGTGGCGGCTGTCGTCCACGGGCGGCCAGTCAAGGGGAGTGGCGACTGTCGTCCACGGACAACCGGTCCAGGGTGATGGCGACTGTCGTCCACGTGCAACCGGTCCAGGGTGGTGGTCACAACTGTGGAAGAAAGCATAGCCCGACAAGAAATATCCGAAACAAGGGCCTTCATTCTGTCACTTGATTTTTCTCAAGAAACCCTTGTATGCTTTTATCACCTTGCTTTTTAGCAGTCAGCATGTAAAACTTCCGAATTTGTTTGTACCTTAAATGTTGCGGCAAAAAGTTATATCTCAAAAAGTAATCTTGGCAATCCAGGCGCATGAAAGGCTGAGGGTCTCTATCGGTCATCGAGCCGATTTCGAAATTATGAAGTACATTGCAACAAACGGCGAAGTTTTTAAGTCCTGTACTAGCAGGGTGGCGGCGAGGGTGTCAAAAAAGTAAAGTATAATAATTCCGGGTCAGCTGATATTTCGTTCCATGTTTCGGAGATGCCCAGAAGCAGTCGTGACCCACGTGTAAATAAAACGTGAGCTAACACGGCCAACGGACACAGCTGCCGCAACTTTAAACTCATTTCTTACAAAAGATTGCATTTTAACTTTGTATTCACAAATTCGAGCAGTGGGAACTTTATCAAAGTAACACCACTGTCCGAAGGCTCCTTATTTCGGAAAGGGTTATCCCAGAAACGCTGCTGGCGAAAGGATAAATTTAAAGAGAGAGCCAGTTGGCAACTCAGCTCAACTCAAAAGCCAGCCCGGCTCCATCTGTTTTGCTTTCACCTTCCACTGGCAAATGTGTTAAAGGAGAAGGCGGCTGCATTCTAACATTGCCTCCGTGTGCTGGTTGTGTTGAGCCAAAAAATACATGTCAGCTTCTTCGAAAAAACTAGTCGTTTCTTTTTAGCTTCGTCTTAACGTTTTCCAAAGGTGCCAGCTTGGGACAATTGCGTCGCCCAGCACAACAGACCAGTCTGCCTGGTCCCATCCGGTAAAACCTCTCACAAGCCATCCAATGCGGTCACACGATCACACCAAGTAACCGTGGGGACCGTTTCGCCTTCCGCCAACTGGCATATGTCGCAGATCACTTCAAAGATCGGTGTTGAGCCCGGTTTGATCTGGTCGTGCTCTCTGAAATCCAATCCACGTGCTACCCCGGCTTTTTAACTTTTAGAAATCCAATCTGCTCCGCTTCTGCTTAGCAGCCTTTTAACTTCGCCGTGACGTTTTCCAAAGATGACAGCTTGAGGCTTTCGCGTCGCCCAGCACGACAGACCACTCTGCCTGGTCCCATCCGAGGAAACCTCTCACAAGCCATCCAATGCGGTCACACAATCACAGCATGTAATCGTGGGAACCCTTTCGCCTCCCGAACCAACTGGTATATGTATCAGAGCACGTCAAAGATTGGTGCTGAACCCGGTCCCATCTTGTCGTGCTCACTAGAATGCAATCTACCCGCAACTCTGGCTTTTTGTAATTTGGAATCCAATCTGGTCCGGCTCTGCTTAGCACACGTCTTTATGTCCATCCAATCTGTATTCAAGCTTTTGCTTCTGTCATAACAAACAGACAAAATTTGACACATTTCAGCACGTTGAAATCTTTCTCTTGAGCAAATTCCATGGAAGTGTTGTAACCGGCTACAAAAACAAGCAATCAATATATTAATTTGTAGCATTTTCAGCGGTTGTAAAACCCACTGTTACCAATTGATGACTTTCATTATCAACCTGACTTACATGGAAGTATGTCTAAACATATATCTGGGACATAAACCAGATGTCTAGTACTCTATATTAATTGCTTTAACTCTAAACTCTTAAGCACATGGTAGGCCCAGTAAAAAGGAAAATTCTGGTCCAGATGACATTGACGGAGTCGAGCGGATAGCAATGTTCTGCATTTCATAAGCCCTAATTGAGCTGCTAATTGCAGCTCAAAGGTGCCAGCGGTAATTCAGCATTTTCAGATTTTTAGAACTCAGCTGAAAATACATGTGCAAGCTCTTAGGCTATTGCTTTAATGCTACACAAACTCACAGAGCTGGCAGATCCCGAATGTATGAGCTCACATACAGTTTGTGCACCACGCAGTGCTTCGTGACCAAGCAACGTCACTGGGTACCACTTTTCCAAAACTAAGAAATGAGGCCATCTTCCTATTCCGGTGTCTCCGGAAATTATGAGAGGTTGCTGAAAAATGCCGGGTGAGGGTATGCCATATCACCTTTTCAAACAAAACGCGTCTCACCTCAGTTATAATTCCCAACATGTTTTCCGTCTTGGTCACCCCAGCAGCAAAAATGGCCGAAATTGAACTCGCTGCCACTGTTAGTTGAGTGCAAAGAATCTAAACAGGGGTGCCCGCATGTCACATGGTCATCGCGATCCATGGAAGAAGAACAACAAGGCTGGTAGCACGGCAATGCTGGGGCCTTACAATTTAGCGTCTTGGCCACTGGAGAAGCTGCGCCACTTTTGAACTATGGTATGCTGCTCTGAATTCATCACCGTTCTCTCTCTCCCTCTCTCTCTCTCTCTCTCTCTCTCTCTCTCTCTCTCTCTCTCTCTCTCTCTCTCTCTCTCTCTCTCTCTCTCTCTCTCTCTCTCTCTCTCTCTCTCTCTCTCTCTCCAATTTCTCTCTCCCTCTCCCTTTCTCTCTTCCTCTCTGCGTCTGCGTCTGCGTGTGCGCCTGCGCCATTCTCTCTCTTCGCGCCTGCGTCATTCTGCGCGTTTTGCGGTGCCGTCGGCAGAGTACCGCACGCCGTCCTCCAGCATCACGGCAACGCTGCAGCGGTCGAGTCGGTTCTTCACCGCGCACTGACACCCAAGCCGACCTCGCCCAGCTGACGTAATTGGGCCGCAGAGTACGCGCCGACGCTCGAACCCGCACTCAGTCAATGAACTCGGGCGAATGCGGTTCGGCTAGCGGTCCGTGGAATAGTCCCGACGGCCTGCGAATGAAGGTCGAGTGCGCTTCTAGGGGTGAAACACGGCAATCTATCCTATTTAAGGGCCGGTTTTGTGGCTGCCCAGATCCTGACCTAGGTGCACCTCGCCGGGTCTTTCTCATAACAGAGCGGGCCGTACAGCAACGTACAAATGCGGCTCACGACCACGCTATCAGCGCGCATGGTGAACAGATGAATCGACAGTACTCGAACGCACGTCGAAATGCACGTTTCGTGATTAGAAGTCCGAAGTTTTTTTTGACTACCACTCCATGAGAGAACGTCACAGAACTGTCCCACCTCATTATCCGTACCGGCCGACGGATTTTATGACAAGGGTCTGTACGTTTGGCAGTCAAGCTGTGGAGTTCCTAGACGAAGAGGCCAAAACTTGTTCTGGGAACGGTATCAGTAATTAACGGTCGGTCTTGATATGGCGGACCCGGGGGCAGACAGGTCCGGGCGTGGGCCGGGCCCTCGGACAGTGGACCAGATCAGTCCTACACCGACGGCGGCAGCGTGACGCACCGAGCTCTGCCGATCGACGCAGCGTCCTTCAGAGGGGCCGAGGGGTCGCAGGGGTGAGACGACATCGCCAGCTGCTGCCTAGTCGGACTCTGCGGGGTACGGTTCGACGGCGGTCCCGCACCAGCCACAGCGCACCACCAGTGAGTGACCCCCGCGGTCCCAGCGGGCTCGGGTCGAGGCTGTTTCAAGGTGTACGGCAGCGGAATACCAGTCAGGAACGGCAGTATTCCCACCGAGTTCCGGTCAGGAGAAGGGCCGTGTCGCTGACGGCCGAGAGGACCGCCAGCCAGTGGGTTTGTGTCCGCAGTGTTCAGAGATGAGAATCATACGACGCCGTGCTGCGCGTGCGTGTCGTTTAAAGCCGTGTCGTTTGGGGCCGGCTCTCACATCCCATTTCTTCCGCTGGAAACGCGTCCTCGCGTCCGCTTGATCCGAGCTCTTGCCAGCGGGCGACGCGGTGGGCCGAGCACGAACTCAGTGATGATTGCGACCCACGGCGGGTTTTTGTGTGAAGACTCTTGGGATGCTAACGAGGGGTCAGCATCGCGGTTACGGTCCGAAGTATGAACTGAGCGGACCGTGCCCTGGCCCCGATCTTGCGACCCGGTCTGGAGTCATTTGTCCTTGTAATGTAAGCTAAGTTGCACTGATGAGCTTGTTTGCGTGCCATGAATTCAATGGGGCGACCAATGCGTTTTATCGTCGCTGTTCGGTCAAAGGGATCACGCCGATCAGAAATCCAACGTGACATTGAGGCTCAAGCCTGCCGTGTGACACTTTTGTGGGCGTCAAGCCCATTGCCATGACGCTCTTGAGGAAAAGCCGCTAAAGTTTTCGCTCGTTCCAATCGGACTTGAGCTTTCGAAATAGCTCTAATGGCGCATGCAGTGGGTTGATTCCGTGCACCATCGGTAAAGAAACATGGTTCGTATCCTTGACCAAGGCAATCGATCATCTGTCGCCAGCCAGTGAACGGGGGTCTTCCGCATATGGTGTCGAGCGAGCGTGTATGCACACTGAGCACATTCTCTGTTGTTGCAGATGAAGGCGGCCGGTTGTCTCGTTCTCATCGTGCTATGCTTAGCCGTCAGCTACCACGCGGTCGCTGCTCGGGATGTTGCCAGGTGAGGTCAGATCGGGTGCGCTGAAGGGCATGACATTTTTCTCAGCACTATTCGGGAGAAAACCGCTGCAATGTCAAGAGAAAATTATGTGGATACACGAAGCAATCTTTCTCTTGCCGCGCTGTGTTGTTACTACCTTCAAGCACCCTTGCGCAGTGCACCGTTGCTTCGAAACTGCGCGTCATCGTGGTTTGATTAGATGCGCGCCTTTCCTTCCGCCATGGTCTCTGACGGGTACAGCGCTTACGCGCGCGCTGTGCATTGAACAGCACATATTTACGCTGCATACTGTGGCCTACGCCATTTGTGGCAACCTGAAGCACCCGTGTTTCAGGGCCAAAGAGAACTCGGATGCGGGATCGGGTACATCGACGGCAGCCGTGACAACCGTGACGGTGACAACAACGGACAGCCCGGTCACTGAAACGGGTTAGTGCCCCTCCCCCGCCCCCCCCCCCCCCCAACTCTTGGTTTTTCAGCGCGAACGTGTGTGGTTGGTCCTGTGATGAAGCCTGATGACAGATCCGGATAACCACCCTAAGATGCTAGTTGTAGTATCCCATCCCGTTTGCTTCGATCATTGCGTCCAGTTATATCCATGGACCTTCGAAGCAGGGTGCTTTGTGACCGACTGTCCACGCATCTACGAAGGGTCACACAATGCAGAAATTGGGCCGAATGTCTCGAAAGTGGACCAATCTGATTCTTCTGGCAATCACGTCGTCCTAAAAATATTACTGTGTGTGTGTGTATGGTTGCTGGCGTTAGTACCGGTTTAACCAATGCGCCATTACGTTGTCGTGATTTGGGGTTTGAGGGGGTGTCATTTGGGGCTTGGGAGGCTTCATTTGGAGTTTGCTGGTTAGTCCAACGGGGGCGAGTTTGTGACTAAAACTTCTGTCATGGCCACTCCCCACAGATCACAGCGGGGGTGGGTTTGTGACTGGAACTCCTGTCATGACCACTCCGCACAGATCACAGCGGGGGTGGGTTTGCGATGAGAGCTCCTGTCACGACCACTCCGCACAGCTCACAGCGCTAGTGTCCGCCGACCTTAAATGTCATGCCCTTCATGTCTTAAATAAAGGACAGTCACGACAGTCCGCCGACCTGCGATGATCGCCGCCCGCCCGTCCCGCTCGCACTAACGCCCTGTTGCGCTCGTTTCGCCGGCAGAGTCGGAGGCCGAGCCGGAGCCGGACCCTGAATGGGAGATCGTCTACTCGGTGTGGATGGAGCAGCTGCAAAAGGACCTGTCGGACGTCTGGGAGACAGCCTGATCAGAGATTGAACGGATGCCCATCTGATCAGAGAATGAACGGACACCCACCTGATCAAAGTGCGCAGGGTCGCCCACCTGATCAAGGGGCGCAGGGTGGCCCACGTGATCAGAAGGCGCAGGATGCCCACATGATCAGAGGGCACAGGGACGCCTACCTTATCAGAAGGCGGGTATTCACACAGCCGTCCTGCAGTGCTGTTCAGCCAAAACGCTGCTGTCCAGCGTGCTACTCGTCCAGAGCGTCACAGGCGTGTCATGTGTCATATATGTAATTATTTCGCACATTCTGAAATCATACGCTGTGTAACACGGGTGGACGACATTTTTCACCATGCCCAGCTAGGATGGACGCTCAGTATTTATGGTGTCACGTTACTAACAGGTGCAGGACGCGGAGGGTGCAACGCTGCGTTTTGAAGGCACAAATCAAAATAGGTATAAGTGCAGTGGCATTATCATCTGCAACTGGCATTTGTTGAGCATAAATATTGCAAGCGATGCCCTGCGGTTGACATGGAAATAGCGTCTGTAGCCTCCTGCTGGAGAGACCGGTGCGTCTGCCTGTATGGTGCATCACCTTCTGACCGTCCGACGGAATACAGTCTGTTGCTCAATATATGGAGAAGAATGCAAATGCTTCAGCAGCTTCAGCTAAACCTTGATTAGTTTATGTTCACTTGAACGGCATGCTTCTACTCATATTTTTGTACGTTGCCGAGAACGAAACATCCTCTAGATTTACATGGCATCTTTCAATTCGTCAGCCCTTCATTCTTTCCGTTGCAATTCACTTGTAAAATTTTGGCCTCACTTTTTGGCGAACAGAGCGCAAAATGAATTATTTTGTACGACATGTGTAACTGCAGGCAAGTTGCAGCGAGACAGGAGGCCCTCCAATTCATCCGGAAATGGGCTTCGGTGGAGCGGACACCTTCATTGTTTCTGATTAGAGTGCTGCGCGCCAGCAGCTCGGCGAGCCTCGCCTGTCCGCAGCGGAGCGCCCGTCTGGCAGCTCCTCCTCCAGTGGTACGTCCCCTCGTGGACCTGCGCCCGTCTGGCAGCTCCTCCGCCAGTGGTACGTCCCCTCGTGGACCTGTGCCCGTGTGGCAGCTCCTCCGCCAGTGATGCGTCCCCACGTGGACCTGCGCCCGTCTGGCAGCTCCTCCGCCAGTGGTACGTCCCCTCGTGGACCTGCGCCCGTCTGGCAGCTCCTCCGCCAGTGGCACGTCCCCTCGTGGACCTGCGCCCGTCTGGCAGCTCCTCCGCCAGTGGTACGTCCCCTCGTGGACCTGCGCCCGTCTGGCAGCTCTTCCGCCAGTGGCACGTCCCCACGTGGACCTTCGCCCAGCCCGGCGTGGAGCCGGCCGGCAGGCTGTCTTGGACGGCGCGCTCATGTCTGCGTGGACGGTCAGCTGGCGGCGAGCCGTCAGCTCCTGACCCTGTGACGAGCTACGCCGACGGCAGCGACATCTGTCACGCAGCCCTGCACGCAGTCACAGGCGAGCTCATTAGGCTTCAGGTGATGCCGACGGCAATTAATTTGTAATCTACGGGAGTTGGGGCTTCTCCCAGACTTATGCAATTTATGGAGGATGGCCAGAATTACTAGACGACAGATCGCATGCAGAACTGTATATCGAGAACCGCACGACCGACCAGAACAGTATGGTCATTTAGGTCATGAGTGCTGAAACCAGGCATGGTGGGACCACTATCTAACTACACAGCTTTCCTACGCAGCTATCACTATCGAGAATACAGCTTATCTACTCAGAGTGTGGCACACAGCAACAGCGCATCATTGCCATAATTGCGGAAACATCTAAACGCCGAACAGAATGCGCACGCTGCATCTAATGAGTAGCGCAAAGTTTGGTCATCTATTTCCAATACCAAGGGCTAAATCCCGCCAACATCTTGCCAGGCAGATGGTCAACGTCAGGGACGTTCTTGACGAACTGTTCCTCGTGTTAATGCACCCGCCACACGTTCACGGGCATTCCATGTATTGCTGCATTACCGCACGGTGTTACGCCCCGAGGTCTGCTCGGCATGCATGCCTCTGGAGCAGCCATGCCTCGACATGCCGTGCTAAGTTTTTGTCAGTGGCCTCTACTCCTCTGTTCGCGATGTGGCATTTTCACTTTCAGTGCCTGCGCGGCAGCGCTGTAGTGCAGCCGCCTCCAGCTCTTGCGTCAAAGGCGCTCCGTTGTCGTGTTTCCCGCTCGGCCCGCGTGTCCGACGGATCTGCGCGCCGTTCGTCAGCGCGTAAACGGCGTCAATGAATGCCCCACGCCGCCACAGAGCGGGGCGCCACTTTCGCTGTCGCGGCGCGCACGAGGGAGACAGGGCCGGTCGCCTTTGTCAGATCGGAAAGTTGCGGCCCGGTGGCCCGCTGCGCCGTCCAGGCAAGGTGAGAGGTTGACTGGGCCGTCGGCCCACCTCCTGCCGGTCATCATGACGGGCCTGTTCAGGTCCGGGTCCGCGTCGAGGCAGCAGACCGAGCGCGGGGTGACGCGCTATCACCCGCACTTCCGACGGAGCCGGCCATGCCATTACAACCGAAACTTTCGCGCTGTTTGATACATTTTATGTTTCCGTTAATTCCCTACCATGTTTTTTTTCCCTGAGGTGGCAATGCGGTGTCTGATCAGCAGAGCTTACCGCGCGAGCACGGGACTAGCTTCACACAGAATGTCAGGTGCCCGCCAGTCGTTTTTGGAACGCAGGATAGCGGAGATGATATTTTTGGCATAATGCAGCGTTACGGAACAGCTGCCCGGTGTCCGTGGGCTGATATATTCGAAACCATTTCAGGCTATTCCTTAGGCATAGCCCTCGACCTTTCCATGTTGGCGGTCAATGTTTCTAAGGACAGTGGCTCGCACTCTGACGCAAATGAAACGCGCAGTGGCACCCAACTGCTCCTGGTTATTGCTGCAAAACAAGCGATAACGCTGAACCCGCATACGTCATAGAATCAAATTTGTACGCAAGGGGCTAGTGAATGAAAATCAAGCGCTGAGTGTTTATCCCATCGTGGACGGATGGCTGGTTTAGAGTGTAACGCGTAGCGAGCTGATGACCAAATGCTGTGTCCGAGGCCGTTCTCCACTCGTTGATAGAAAACGTATGGGCGTTTGTCACAATTAAGATCTTATCGGCATCGTAGGCACCGCCCGGTAGACTTGCTGGGTAATCACGCCTTCGCCTGCTCGGTGTTTTGTGGCGGTTTTTGTTGTGTAATTGACGGTATGGAGGGATGGAAGCACTCATTCCTGAAAGACAGTCGGCCTGGCCACTCTTGCAAGAGGCGTCGTCGGTGGGAGTCACGCACTCTGGACATGGCCCACAGTGCCGAGGCGAAGCAATGGCCCGCTGCCGCACCGAGCTAGCTCGCCTCACTGTTCGACTGACACGTCTGACTTTGTCTCGTGCTCAGCCATGTCGCCTCCGTATCGGGCACGCTGGCACCGCCCCTGATCTGCGACTATCCCCGGACCTGCATGCGAGCACGCACTGAGCATAAAAACGGCCTCGTGCCGGCCAAGCGTAGAGATCAGGAACAAGCAGTTTCATCCGGGTCAGAAACAAAAAACGGCGTCATCAACAGCCAAGCCTCTTATCAAAGCCGGCTCGTTAATTCACCGGGCTTCTGAGTTCACATGCAGTGGATGGCATTACCATGGTGATTGTCATCACGAGGCCAGGTACCTCTCAATAAGCACCCCGGACCTCCTGGTGTACCCTGACATTACTTTTGCGTTACTTTCACGGTGCCCGGAGGGCTACTGAGCTGATGTCGGTGTTGTTTGTCGTCCCTGGAGGCTGAGCATCCGCGTTGCTTTGCGACAGTATTCTAATTCAAACAAAAGCGATCGTCTGCAGTATCAGGTGTTTATTTACACATCATGCGTACAATCGGCATGCCACTGAAGGCTGGTCACTACTGAGAGCTCGGCTGTGGCAGGGCCGCCATCCTGTCGCCTGGCCTCAGTCTTGAAAGCACCGTCCCAGACCAGTGCTTACGACCATGTTCAAAGGAACCATGTATTTTCCGTGTTTGTGTAGTTATTGCCTAGATTTCCGACACAATCATGAGAGTTATGCAGATGGGCCGGGCTTTTTGAGACCAGCCGGACTTGGTCCGCAGCTTGGGGCCACCCATTCAGACCACCAATTTTCCGGGGAGGGGACCTGTTCAGCTATTACAGGTGAGGTGGACATACACTGCACCATGCTGAGTCGGTTGGGTCCTTCGATAAAAGGCATAACCAGGGGTGGCGATGCCTGTTCGTTTCTGATGGCCCCGACACCTCCGAGCTGGATTTCGGTCCCACAGTGTTGAGAGAAATAAATGGATGAATTAAAAGTGAGTGCAAAAGTGGGCACCACACAAAGCCTGCATGCCTTCGGTGTAATCTGATGGCCATAGTTTTTATGCTTCTGACGTCAAAGAGTATTTAATAACTGACACAAATATTTATCAGCCCCAGCTCATTGCCATGGTTACTCAAATGTATTTAAAAGTATACATTTGTCGGAAACTTCTGCCCTCTGGTTTCCGGTTTGGAGGCAAGCACTTCCACAAATCGGCACCTCTGCGCCTGGCGACCACGACGATCCAATTCTTTCAACTGTTTGCCGACACAGGGCTCGACTTACAGGAGAGCCGACACAGGGATGGGCCTACAGAAGAGACGACACAAGGCTGGACCTACACGAGAGCCAACACAGGGCTAGACTTACAAGAGAGCAGACACAGGGCTGGGCTTACAGGAGAGCCGACACAGGGCTGGACTTACAGGAGGGCCGACACTGGGCTGGGCCTACAAGAGAGCCGACACAGGGCTAGACTTACAGGAGAGCTGACCCAGGGCTGGACTAACAGCGAGCTGACACCAGGCCAGACGAGGAGGGAGAGGACATCGGGCTGGACCAACAGAAAGCCGACACCGAGCTGAACTAACGGGGGAGCCGATATCAGGTTGGACGACGAGAGGAGCTGACTCCGGGTTGGATTAACGGAAACTAACACGGAGATTGACTAACGGGAGTTGACAGAGAGCCTGGCTTGGTGGGGCCGACACACAGCCTGAATTGCAGAAGAGTCGGCAGTTGGTTTAAACTCCAGGGCACTAAAAAGGTGTGCTTCATTTTGGATTGTAAGCGGTGGCAGCCTTGCTGTTCCAGACCAATTATTGGGAGGCGACACTGGGAAAGGTTTGGTATCTATCACCGAACCAGATATACTCATTCCACCCAATTGCCCTTTGTACATTGGCATGTAGCCGGCCGAGGAAGACATAAGGAAAGCGCAGGCTGTCAAGATCGGTCTCGCTAGGTCATTTAGGTGCCAGGAGACTGCGCGAAAAGAGCTGAGCTAGACAACCAGGTGACGTACTGTTGATGAATGGAGCTAGCGGTTGGTCGCCTAGCGACACTCAGCGCCTTCTACTCCCCAAACCAGTGGTCAGGTGGTATTTTCCGTCCTTCTCGATAGATGTCGCCGCGGTTGGCAAGTCCGCCTGTGCCCCGGCGTCGCTCCCGGAGCCGCACGACGCCTCTGCGCGCCGCAGTTCGTGAGTGGCATGGTTCCCATAAGCAATCAAGCTGCAGCTTTTGCGTTAGATGTCCCCATTTCGGTTGTTAGGGACGGGCTTGGTTGAATCTATTTGAGGCGCAGGCCTGGCGCGCGCAGTGTTGAATTCGTCAGCCATATGGGCAGGTTGTTTCGTTTGTAGTCTGTGGTCAGCTGGTTACAAAAACCATCTGTCACTCCTTATAGGTGTCTCAATATATGTTGTGCGCCCAATGATAGCACAGCGTTTCTAGATGGTTAATGACAAGGTTGGAGCAGAGTGGGTGTAGGCAGCCGTTTTGCGATGGCAAGGATGGCCACTAGTGAAATATGTACCTACTGTGGTACATCAGTGCGCTATTTACAAGCTTTCCCATGACTTTTTCGAGGCCAGGAACTTGGCGGACGACCGCTGTTTGGATTCGGAACGTCTGAGGTTCCAGCGGCCAGCGCACAGCGGCCCACATCGGCCAGCGCACAGGGGCCCACATCGGCCAGCGCACAGCGGCCCACATCGGCCAGCGCACAGCGGCCCACATCGGCCAGCGCACAGCGGCCCACATCGGCCAGCGCACAGCGGCCCACATCGGCCAGCGCACAGCGGCCCACATCGGCCAGCGCACAGCGGCCCACATCGGCCCGCCGCTGGGAGTCAGCGGGGCACCCGCCCCTCGTCCAGCGCGCCACAAAAAGGGGCGGCCGATCTTCTTAACATAACGCTGCCAAGTCAGTGCTATTGACTAAACCAATTATGAGCGTAAGAGCTAGGCAGTTTGTTGCGTAGAACGGAATAAGTGTAATGCAGCGTTCCTCCCGCTTGCTGTTCTATGGGCCTGCCGATTAATACCACAGCTCGTTACAGTTTAAGCAAACTGATGGGCAGAAATTCGGAGCACTTATATTGTTGTTATGTTTCATTGAACAGGGTTCATAACAACAACGAGCTTACTTGAAATGTTCACGAACCGTTGGATTAAAGTTCTATCGAGTCGTGTTCCGCGAGAGGAAGAACTCCTCGACCATCGTAGCACGTGGGAGGAGTACCTGTAAAGGCCTAGTTGTCTAGTAGCGTAAGCCCATTATCGAGCTTCTACAAAATCCGTCCCAATTTTGGCGCAGGCGCCATAGCAGTTTTGCACCCCGCCGCATGAGTTTCGGTAGTTGTATGACCATACCCTGCGATAGACGCCGCTGAGTGAAGGCGTCCTTGATATAGTTGCTGAAATATTTGTAGAATGCTTTGAAGTTTATGAAATAATTTGAAGTTATCTACAACATGAAAGACATATGTTACAGTCAATGTCTTTTCTCGCGTCATAAGTTACATTTTGCGATCGGTCTCAACTCAAAATAAATGTCTGAAGCAGTTAGTGAGCTCAGTGCACAATAATAAATTAGTTAAGCCCCTGCTTTCTAGACATCAAATTCTACTCGGAAATGGCTGAAATAGCATGGCGGTTAGCTCTGTGAAGCTTGATTCATTAACTGGTGATAAACACATGAAACACAACGAATGCAGAAGTGGTAAAATCCACAGCACACCTCAACACTACAAGTATACGGTCATTAAGCGCAGAGCGCTGGATGCGAAAACTGCATTCACGCAGTCACCGGGGGGGGGGGGGGGGGGTGGTGGTTATGCTATGGCGTGGTAAAAGCTGTTGCTTTCCGTGCTGCTCGATACAGCTGCTCTGTCACGCCCGACTTGAAAACCATCTTCCAGATAGCCTGGGACACAACTGCTCCGTCGTCGCTATCCAAGCAACCAGCTTTGTTCGGCGAGCTCTCTGATGCAAACCCCGCTGAAAGGAATAGTTCTTGCAAATGTTTGCGATCCTAAGCTGCCTATCGAGAAGAAGCTGTTCGGAGCCAATTAATTACCTGCTTTCAAAAGGAACTTAATTTTATGCGAGGCTCGCGACGGGCCCACGTGGAAGCGAATACGTTCGCCCCCCCCCCCCCCCCTCCCCTCCGCCTCCTTCGACGTGTCCGGCTGTCGCAGCAGCATTCGTCCAGCAATGTGGCGATGAACACGTCCCCCCTCAGGCATGACCCGGGTGTCGCAGCAGAACTCGTTCACCAGCGTGGCGGTGAACACGTCCCCCTCCGGCATGACCCGGCTGTCACAGCAGGACTCGTCACCAGCGTGACTTCCTTCACGTCCATAGCGTGCCAGGTCCGAGTTGCCAACCTCCAGCAGGCACGCGCTCCCACGGCGGCGCCAACGCTCGTGGTGGGAGGCTGGGACGACATCAGCGGGCGGGCTTGCACGCTCCACTCCTGCTGCGACGGCACCCATGGCCAGGACGCGGCACCGGTCTGCACACAAAAGGGCTGTGAACTGGAACTGTCTGGCCAGCCATCGCGGTAGTGAAAATGTGAAAGCATGGTCTCAAGCTTTTCGATAATTCTCGTGACGCGTGAGACATTTGGTATCTCTGCACGTGTTCGCATAGGTTTGCGCCGGGAGTTTGCAGAAATACGGATGGACTTTCCCTTGGAATAATGCGGCTCATGGAAAACGACAATGAAATTAACGTGACTTGTCTGAAAGCCATCTCAATATATATGTCTGTCTTGTTTACACCATTCTTAGGAGATCATGTTGCTGAACACAGTGAATGAGAAATCAAAGGTAGTGAAATGATCCGGTTTCCAAACGAAAGAGCTGTCAGTACACAAAGAAAATTTAAACGACCTTTTTAAACGCGAAAAGCGATATAAAAGGTAATTTTTCGCAATTTGCTCAGATTCATTACAACGTAAAGGACGCACAGTCCACTCGTGATATAACATTAATACCTTTTCGATGGCCGTGAAGTTGGCTCTAGACGGGTGCTCAACATGGAGATTGAAGACAAGGAGACAGGAAAATGAATATTTATGCAGTGCTTTATGTTTGTACCTTTTCCACTGGTTCTCCTGAGGAGCAGCATTTGCTGTGGAATTATAACTTCTTCACCACAGACATGGATCGATTTAGACGAGAATTGTGCATTCCATATGCAAGCATGATCATATGCGTACAGAAACACACCACACTCAGAAGCTGGCCCTGTGTCAGCGAGGTGCGGTGTTCGAGGGCCCATCGGGACCGACGAGCAAGGGCCCGATTGGAAGGCTGAGCGCCGTTGGGCCAGAAGACCTGGCTGTAGGTTATATTATGGACCTTGTCCTGCAGGGCCATGGACTCTAATGTTAGCCTCTTGCCGCAATTGGGGACCCGCTGAGAAAATGCCGCTTTTCCTTACACTAGAGATCGCCAACACCGAACAGTCGGCTGCGAGTCGGTCTGAGACCTGGGGCCCATTTGCCAAGTACAGATAATGCCAGAGCCCGCGATTTGCATTGATCAGGTTCCCTGAAACAATGAGTATGTCAGAGGCTCCACAGTGTACAACAGAGGCCCCGTGTCGGCAAGGGGCCCCGCATCGGCTTCAAGATTGGATTAGACTCCTTTTGTGCGGAAATGATCATTTCAGTGTTATGGATAAAGGAGAGTGGATTACGGTGGGGCAGAATTACACGCGCCTGGGGGGAGGGGGGCAATCGACGAGCCTTAGCCCGCACAGGGACCTGTGTGCGGAGGGGGGGGGGAGGGGTGCGCTGGGCGTCCGGTCTGGGTCCTCCTCCAGGGGGCCTCTCGGCCCACTCGTGACTGACGCGTGCAGCCTGCCCCGGACAAGCGGGGCGTCGTTAGAATGTAAGATGAAGCAAGAAAAGGATATAAGGACCGGATCTGCCGCGATAAGAAATCCCTTTGCATCAATGAGGGTCCTTGCGTCGATTCGATGCTAACTGCCCGGGTTAGAGGACCTTTAGCATCAGGGAGGGAGCAAATGTATGGTTTATCCCTATAAGGGTCCGAGTCTTTGACTCGCGGCTCCCGATTCCCTAGCATGATAGCCGATAGGCACCCCGCGCTGAGCGGAATGGCCCTTCAACCGTTCACCAGGATGGATATTGTGCCCTCTAGTGTGAGAAAGGGGTCCACAGGAGCCACTTTCCAGGGAAAAGGCAAGGGGTCCCATGAGTATTCAGCAGAGTGAATCAGAATGAGTTTTCAAAATAGTCTAAGCCATGTCTACATAGAATGTTCAACCTTTTGCAGAATTGACAGGTGAAACAAAATAAATGAAAAGTTTTGGGTGCCTGCTTGCAACGTGAAGGGTAATTACATAAAGACATTAGCGTACAGCAACACGAAAAAATTTGTCTTTACTCTTCCAGTGCCACCATTAGATTCCAGCACCGGTTCGCGGTGATGTAAATGTTAATTCGTTGATACCATGAATCAAAACATCGCACAAGTGGAACAGACGGCAGAACTATCTTCTAAACGCATGGGTTGGTGCCTGACAGCGTCCAGAGATACCTATCTCGGGTCATCTGGTGCGTCATTTTGCCCGCTTGTTGACCGGCGACTGGTGCTAGCCGCGAGGTCGGCGCCTCGCCGCGGGTGGAGACTACAACGCCGCTTATTGACCGCTGACTGGTGCTAGCCGCAGGGCTGGCGCCTCGCCGCGGGTGAAGACTACAACGCCAGGCTTCGGGATTTGTTTCTACGACTTGCGAGCACGCATGTTCAAAATTGCTCGGTAAAATTGTTTTCACTAATCGATTTGCATTGAAGGCTTAACGTTCCGAGCACACCATATGTCGGCCATGCTCATGCATTGTTGTTACCCAATTTAGATCTACAATCTACCGTTATGAAACTATTAATTTACCTGTAGAACCCTGGAAAGCCTGTCAAAGCCTCTGAGTTTCATCGGTTTAGACAAAGTCCACCGAAACATTGCAAAAGGATTGCTGCTAGTGGCTTATCTCGCGCAGTCATTTAACGCCCACTCTTTTCAGAGTTCATCGAATTCAAAATGCGAACAGAATTGCATCTTCTGTTAGCGTCTGCCTTCTGTTCCAGTTAAAGAAGGGATAAATTAAAAATGGAATAAGGATTAAGTGTGGAAAAGCGCACCCCCTCTTAATAAAATATGATGCATCTGATAATTTTTGACGGGGGGGCTTTCCACAATATGGGGAAGCCTTTTTCACCCCCCTGCGCCCACGCCTCACCAGTGTTTCGGCTGAACCCCTGTTTGCATGTGTACTCTGAGTTCGGCGGATGTATCTTATTTCAAATTGGTAAATGTAGCATCTGATGTCCTCACGCTGTAAAGAACCAAACGTTCCAAACGTTGTAACGAACCAAAGGCCCGAAAAGCCGCCCGATGGATCGACTTCGAACAAATACGGATACAAATGCAAACGTCTTCATAGTGCACACAGAAAATGTGATGCTGGCCACGCCTTGATCCATGCGGGCCCAGCGTACCCTGAGTACTTGCATCTACCTACAATGGACATGACATACATACTTGGACCGATATGAAACCGTTTGCCTGGTTTTGCTGCCAGATTATAATGATTTCATCGGCAGTGATATACGTTGTGAGTGCAGGCTGTCATACCGAGAATGTGTGTGCGCCTAACGCCTCTAAGTCATATCGAACTAATTCAATAGCATTGAGCGCACTAGTTCAATCATCTGTTTGTATTCAGCCTTAAAATGTCGATGAAAGTCAATCACCGTCCATAACAGCAATTCGTTATGTAATTTTGCCTGTCTTAAACCGATTAATTGAGTAAAGGGAAACGCATAATAGATTCGAGCTTTTGACGAATGTGGCTTAGCGTTCCGCTTTCTTGCACCGTGTCGGTCTATTTGACGAAGGGTTTTCTGCTGACGTCTGCATCCATAACACAACTTTGAATCACATCCTAGTGGTGACCTCATAACTCGCAGTCACGAGGGTTGGGGCCGTGCGAAGAATTGTCTTTTAAGTAATGAGACCGGGCTGATTTAAATCTGATTTAGGTTCATCAGGGTGTTGAGGCCATCACCATGCCATCCGTCACAAACCACCATCGTGGACAGAATGGTCTTGGTTATTGGCTATCCATGTTCATAAAATGTGATGGCTGCTTGTCAGACAAAGTAGGGAATGTACTTGCATGCATGAGCTATGATTGGCTCCCGCTTCTTTGCAATACAGAAATACAGAGTGGCGTTGCCAGGGAATATAGCATACCCACTGCGAGCGTCTGGGCACCAATCGCTTGTAAAATCACAGCACATGTGCAGTTGTCTGGCATAGCAGGATCGTGTCTGCTGTTGCTCCAAATTTGTGAACGGAAATAGGGGATCGTACCCCAACATTTGTACTAAATACGCAGACAGATCCTGTTGTTTGTTTGTTTGCTGTTTGCATGTTTTGCCAAGACGACCGCAAATACGAAGATAGTTACGCTGGGCAAATATATAGCCGACTACGTCAACATGGATGTCGTGGCGGTGCAAGCACTGGGAACGGCGGATCACGAAACGAACATGATGCAAGCGGTTGCTACGCATCGGCGTCCGATGCTCCGGGCGTCAGCGGCACCGACCCATTGCTGGGGAGAGAAGGGACTGCATCAGAAGGTCGCCACACTCGTCCCTCGCATCGCGTCACTCAAAACGCAATGCAGATGCCCGGCGGCCTCGCTAGTGCTGGATGAGGAGGTAAACAGTGAAGTCGCTGGGAATAATACTTCGCCGGGAATGCTGAGGAGGAAAGCGGGTCCCAGTAACGCATCTCGGCCATTCCCTAAACTTCGGGGTTAGACTGAGTCACGACTACCATCGTCTGGGCGACGTTTGAAACTGTGGCGTTCAGCACTATTAGTAATACAAGCACCTTTTGTTCACATGGTTCTCCCCTATGTTACGAACATTTCGCTTACGTTTTCCATTAGCAGTTACGGAGATATCAATGATAAGGCAGTACTCATAGACAGCGTCAGGCAGTAAAAACGTAATTATGTCTAATGAGTACGCATGATTTTCCTCGCCAATACACTTAACAACTTACGATATATCAATCAGGTTATAAACACAGCACGTGGTTTAGGTGACATTCTGTAGCAATACTATAACGTTTCTAGCTCCAGTGTGCTAACGCACACTGCGAGTGATTAACGTAGGTACTATATGTCGATAAGCACATATCCATGCATGCGTACATGCAATGACAGTAAAACAACATAATAGGATATTTACATCATGGATGTCGAGTCAAAGCTAAAAGAGACTAAAATGGAAAGGTTGATGCTAACGTAGCCCACAAATAAGAACGCAGAAAAGTTTGTGGTCATACGCACGCACACACCCCACTTAAATACCTAAACATACACCAAAAGAACATTGAAAAGAACCTACCGATAAGTAGGGGTGGTAAAAGTGTGCTTTTTGTCGCCGACCGAATGTCTGCAGGCAAAATTGCAGCCAGTAGCGTAAAGTGGTACCATATGACATGGAATTGTCCTGAAGTCCATGCACAGTAGCGTCATCAAGAATTAGCCTATCACCGAAAGCCTCATTCATCAGCACAATTTTGAATATCATGCACACAATCAAAACGCTTGATTTGTAATGTCCAACTAATGTCAGAACAACTGCTGCTGTTAGGAGAGCAGGCACACCGGCCCTGGACTATGGCATAGCCCAATCAACACAGCAGTCTTCTCCCAGCCTCGGGACTGGCCGGGGCCTCACGTTTGAACCCGATTTACGGCTGGACTTGATTTCCTCCACCACAAGGAAAAGCAAGCACAAATGACCTCGATAGCCAGGGCAGCTGAATATCTACATGACCGAATTTGAGCCTGTGGCAGGCAGCACGTGGGATGGCATCGAGTGCACGGGCCGCCTCGAGGCCCTTATGCAAGTCACGTGCCCTTCGAGCCTGTCTCAACAGTCATCAAACTCCCCACCCTACCTTAGGCATGCTCTAAGCTTGGCATATGTGTTCCCTGGTAGACGGCTTTCGCCGTGTCTTAAAAAGTAGATTGTATTGAAATTTGTTAAAAACTTCGCATTGGGTTACTAGTTTTTTTCGGAACAGCATACTCGCTCTGAAAGAGTAGGGGAGGTTGATGCGACACTCACAGCCCCCCTCCCCCTCGGGGTTTTGGAGCATACCAGTTCGGTATATCGTACTGTCGCGATCAAATCTTTGTTAACCTTTAGGGCGTCCATTGCGCGTGTGTTGACAACAAAAGCGTTTCTGGTTCCGGATAGGCGACGGTTTTTACGAGCACTGCAAGACAATGCAAGGCCGGCGGGGGCGGCGGGTGGCAAACGGTGATTTCGCCGACCGCGAACGGAGTGTTGACATCGTTACATTTATGAAACCCTACATTATAAATATAGGATCGAAACACATAAAATTATATGCCGTTGTCCAAATAACTAAACAAGAGCACACCTCTTGATGAGCCATGTTTTTGCGCTACATGGTTTCTTGCATATGAGTACGTAAAGCTGAAATAGTTTGGTTTTCGGGAAATTTTGAGCTTGGACATGCTCTAGCGGTATCAGTCAACGACAGAAGACTTCTTACCAATTGTAAGATCTCGTTAAAGACAATTTAACGCCTTTTTTCCGATAAGCTCTACCTTTCTTAATCTCAACGGCACGGTGACGCCCCTGTCAGTCGGCATTATGAAAACCGGTGCATCAGGGTAAGGGATAAAATTGTTGGCCATCATTATCTTTTATTGATTTTACATATGCATGCTGTAAAAATCTGCATCTCAGCTCACGAAAAAAATCAGCTGGTGCGGCAGAATGACACATTTCGTCACCGACATCCAAATGTTGGTAGAAATTGCTAAAAAACTGGCATTGGTAGATTTACACGCCAAGAGGCATCCAAATCTAAGCTTACCTGTGACACTTACCATGCATGATGTCAGAGTGTCAATTGAAATCAGTTTCTGGCGCCCTGCCCAGCTCCCATGTTGAACTGGGTTCCCTCAATGCTGGTTCCCTCGCCCCCCCCCCCCCCCCCCCACTCACACACGGTACTTCTGACGGGAAAATTACCAAAAGGTGCGAGAAAAGCTAATCATATTACAAAACCCATTTTCTCTGGGCTATATTCATTGGCAATGACAAATGGGCTGCTGCATCAGCCTAATCATGCACAAAAATTAACACTGCCGTGATACCACCACCGTAAAACTACATTGTCTTCCATTATTACGCTGCTCAAGCATTTCATTCTAAAATAAAACGAGCAAATTCGGAACTGAAATCACCTGTGATTTAAAGCACTGACAAAGCCTGTTGGAAACCACATTTAGCGGAGTAAAGGTTGCGAAGCCATGGGCTGCTACCTCCCTCCTAACTATGCATTAAATTGAAACTCCTGTCTTTATGCCACCACCACACAAACTATGTTTATTTGCATCAGTGTCGGCTGCATATCACGTAAGCTGTCTGCCTTCACAATCTGTACTAAATGTATGCCGTGATGATGCTAATGGTTCCATCAGGAAAATTTGTCCACTCAATATTAGCAAAAATGATAATGAAATATTTCACATCTGAATCCATGCAAATGTCATACTTAGAAGTGCAATGAAAATAAAGCTCTATGTTTCACTGAACTCCCAAGACCACAAATCCACAAAAGCCGCGCTATCTGAAGTAAAACTCTTAAGGAAGGGGGAAATGGCAATGGAACCTGCATCCCCCTCCCTCCTCATTGCCGTATTTGCTACATCATCTCACTCCTTGTTCATCATTGCCTCCTCGTTGTACACATCAATGGCTATCATATAAATTTCCAGCAACCAAGACTCATTTCGGCAAAAGAATGAACTGTGAATAATTGTTTTCAAACGCCAGCACAACATTGCTGTATTTGAAGCAGTGGCATGGTCTTTGAAGATAGGTTGGATGGAGCAGTGATTAAAATATGCCCTCTATCCCCAAAATATGGATGTCTCCCAGACTGACACACTTCTTCACAAACGTAGGGGGGGGGGAATGTTGGAGAGCTGAACTGAATAACGAACTACGCACACCCCTGATTTGCAGATCTATGTGACTGGTAACTGTGCCCGATCAGGACAAGAGCAACAATCGCATAACTTGGAACTTCAGAACCATTCTCAACTCCTGTCGTTCTGTTTTATGCAGAGTGCCTTTGACTTCAACACAGAACCCATGGTTTTTTAACCCAGAGTCTTTTCTGTGTCTTGAAAAGGCGGTATGAATAATCACAGGTCAATTATTGCCTAGATCGGAACACCTCGCCGACTTGCCTTGAACTGTCGATGCCTATTGTCGCTGAAGACAGAATGCTGAATCAGGGCACCGCCAAAGAGTTAAACAAGGCTCAAAAATTAAGCCCTGGGCAGGCAATTGCAGCGCTGCAACGCAAATGCCTCTCGCAGAGGCTCAGCGCATTGAAAGCCACCGCCCACCTCTGTCAGTTGCATCGCAGCGACTGAAGCATGCGTTTGCGGCCAGACGGATCCTCATATCTGGATTGTTTTCAGTATTTTATATCGTTTTTTTCTGGAACACCGAGAGTCAGATGGAAAAATCAGCGAGTCGGCTGGCCTAATGCACCATAGGAAATACACTGGCCTGTCGCCGATCTGTTGCCGAGTCGAGCGACCAGCTTAGAATCATAGGATAGTTTGGTCGTTGGGCTGGGATGAAATCCAAAATTGATACCATAGCGTCGTAGGGTACCGCAAGGAGTCTTTACGGAAAGATTTGCTTGTGTTGTGTGACAAAATGTGTTAACATGAAAGCATAATACCCATGTATGGAGGCTTAATGCTAGGTTTTGCAGAGCGCCCTGTATCATTTCGTCGTGGCCGTCACCAAAAATAACTGTCAAAAGGACTCTTAGCACCAAGCTTCGCGTGAACACATACATTTTTTTCGCCGACCGTATCCGCCAAGTCGGCACGCCTTTTACCCCTGCCGACAGGAGGTCTATTTTCGGGACCCACATGTTGATCGGACATAAATGATGGGGCATCATAATGACCTTCTTTTGACGGAGGTTTGTGGTTATTCGACCGCTGAGACTACCCTGAACAGTCATATATTTGGCCAAAGTTTTTAATTTATAGCAGTTGCAATAATTTATGACACAGTCTTTATGCGTCACGAATTATTGCATCTGCTATAACCTTAATGAATGTCTCACCCTGTACCTCCACGCGGCCTGTTTACGACCGACCGCCGGTCATGGCTGGGTGCATGCGGGAGGGGAGGGGAGGGACGAGCTGTCTGCGCGGTGGAGCCGACCTTCGGCTGCCAGTGGTAGAGCCGGACTCAGTCACTGACTGATGGTTATTGGCGCTGCCTCCGGTCGACGTCTGAGATCGATGATCTTCGCTCACGACGTGACGACTGTATTTAACGAAGTGGCGACGGGGCAGTTGATCAAATACTTTTCACAGCCCAGGCACTAATTGGCGCGCCACTGCTCACTGAGTCCAGCACTGCTTTGCGTTCAGAGTTTCAGTTTCAGCACTGCTCGCCTGTTACGAATCCAGCATTGCCTTGCGCTCAGAGCTTCAGTTTCATCACTGCTCGCCTGTTACGAATCCAGCATTGTCTTGCGCTCAGAGCTTCAGTTTCAGCACTGCTCGCCTGTTACGAATCCAGCATTGCCTTGCGCTCAGAGCTTCAGTTTCAGCACTGCTCACCTGTTACGAACCCAACATTGTCTTGCGCTCAGGGCCTCAGTTGCGTCACTCTACCCTGCTAGCCACCACTCCTGGACGGTACTCGGTTTGATCTCTGGAACTAGAGCTGCAAAATTGAAAGCCTTGACTCTGGCTCCAGCTCCGGCAACGGCCTATATCGCTAAAGCAACGCTTAGTCACGGCGGAGCATGAGATGGGCATGGCATGCCATCGCGCTTTGCCTTTGCACACATCAACCAGAAATATTTGGTATTGAGTTATCAAAGCGAGCTTGTCACTATAAAACAATATCTCAAATTCCCTGAGTTGTAAATGTCGCAACAAGGGTTTGAACAACACTCGTTAGCCCTCATCCCCATCCACCGTTTTTGTCCCAACGCAAACTGATAAGAGGGGAGGGTGAATGCGACCGCCTGCCGTTTCCCAACTATGCAAGATAGAGCCTCTTGAAAACGGGTAGTCTTGTCTCATGTGATTTAGTGAACGGTAAAAAGTTTTATGCCGTTAGATCAGAAATTAACTGCACTACCAGGCCAAAGGTCAAACTTTCCCGAAGATTGAGTATTTTCAGATATTCATGTTGATACATACGGGACCTCATGAGACATGGAGCATGGTCTCCGTACAATTCTTAGACAGGTACGAAATCTAAGTACGAAACTTAGACAGCTACGAAACCCCAGTACAAAATTTAGACAGGCGTGCGACTTGTTAAACTTTGAGTACAACGGTATGCATTTGTATGCGTTTTGAGCTTGCATACATGACGCACGACTGGTTAACATAGCAGCGCTGGTCCGCCGTGAGTGGTCCGCGGAATCATCTGCTACCGCCCGCCGCCCGCGCCATCCGGGGATCGCCGTGCAGCGTTCCTTGTCAGAAACCTGAAATACCAAGTAAGTGTCACGCGTCAAAATATGTGCCATGGGTGCTCCAGGAGCTACCGAAAATTCAGGCACGTTGGCACACATTCCGGAGAGGCATGCTCAGGAGACCTAGAGGGGTCCAACCGCCGGGCTCCTGCCCCCCCCCCCCCTCTCATCAGGGCACGGGTTAAAATATGACAATATGGTAAATACCTACAAGTCAGTATTCATTGTCGTGATGAGGACAAACATAGCATGCTACTCAAGGCGGGGGAAAAACTTGCACATCAATGTGCTTTGAACAATCTGTGGTCTCAGACTAACAGTTGTACTCGGACATGAGGAAAAGCGTTTATCACCCGTAAACATAGTGACATGCTGTGGGCAGGGTGCAAACCGTGGCAGACGGAGCTTCGCAGCCTTGCGTTATTTAAACACCAGGTCCGGCACAAGCTCCTGGGGTCAGTGCCAAAGGCTCTGGCGTAATTATTGGTCTTCTGCCGAAATTTGATTTTCCCCATTGCGAGCTATTGGGTGTCAATCCCTGCGTCACCGAAGAACCCAAACCGGGTCGCCCTCATTGTATCGACTACTGTTTGTTTTTTTTCCCATCTCTAGAAACAAAAGATTCGGTGCGATAATCTGATTAGATTCTGAGAATCATCTTTTCCCCGGACACAAATATTGGGTGAGGGTTGACTCCCAGCACTATCATTCCAAGGCTGTGGGTATACATATTCGGCCACTTGGGTGGCAGGAATGTCGACGTCTTTCATGATGCTACGCCCACGCCCACGGCTTAGGGCTGACTGCCTGTTGCCACTTACCTTGCCCAAAATCAGCCATCAGCGTGAACCAGGCGGCGGTCAACCTAACACTGAAGGGTATCAGGCTTGACAAATGAGCAGGTCAGGTCAGAGGTCAGAGGACTGTGGAGAGGTCAGAGGTCAGAGGGCATGTCAGAGTCTGTGTTCGGAGCCGGAGGGTAACGGATTAGCGCCTATGACTCGTCTGCAGAGGCCACCGGAGACCCAGTATCCTGGAAGCATGAATCTATGTGTACATCCTGGATATCCCACCGGATCAATTTTGGAGCGGTGTTCAAGAGGCGTTACACTTGAGTCTATGTCTGTTCCACCGAACTGTCGGGCCAACTGCTAATAAGTTGGCATTGAAACGTGATGACTAACAGGAGTCATTTGGCCCATGCCCGCGGCATCCTGAGGAAGTGTCACTTGATAATGGCCCCGCTCACGTGCGTAACTTTCCGAACAACCAGCCTCAAGTGCGTGATTTTAATCAGTTCAACAGGCCAGTAGGCGGTTGTCCTCGTCACCGTCTTGTCGTGTTACTTCTCGCCCTGTCGCCATGTGAATTCGGCAGGAGGCCCCGGAATAGCCAAGTGGGACCCGCAGAGCCAGCACCGCTTGCCCCAGCTGGTCCAGCCTCTCCATCTGGCCTCCATCCGGCGACAGACGCAGCGCCGTCGTCAGGACAAATTCTCCCGGCAGACGAGAGCCTCCTGAGTGTTGGTGTTGTTTATCTCTAAATCCGGTCGCCAAGAAATGAATTGTGTACTTGTGATGGAGGCAGATGATATTCTTTATCCTGGAAGCGCTGAAAACTTGAGCCTAACACCACGGAATCGAGCCCAGCACTCTTCGAAGTCATGCCGTTAGTGTACATACATTGCTTGCGCGGCCATTCACAGCCAAAATAAAGCGACACACGCAATATCTGGCCGGCGAAAATTCCGAACGTTTGTGGTTAATGTTGTTCAGTGCACTGCAGCGTACACTAGTGCAGCATGCCGGTGTCTCTTTACTTTTTGCTCAGGATGTTTTCTCTGTTCATTTTGCGTTGCGTCGTGCCCGGCCGAACGGTAGGCTGCTGAATGATGAAATTTCGGCATAATGCGCCATAGAACAACGTACAGTGTCAAGTGCCGTGTGGATGTGGCAGGTGGGCAGCACGTGGCAAGTGCTGCAAGGTACACATAATAAATGTTGATGAATAAGCAATGAAATATTCCGTAGGAGTGTCTTACTAGGGTATAACGCGGTGGTTTCCAGTGTTAATGATGCGCACTCTACTCTTAGTCTAGCTCTATGTCGGCTCTCCTGTAGCTCCGCACAGACTCTGCTGTCAGTTCGGCTCTATGTCGGCTCTCCTGTTGCTCCGTACCGACTTTACTGTCAGTCCGGCTCTATGTCGGCTCTCCTGTAGCTCCGCACAGACTCTGCTGTCAGTTCGGCTCTATGTCGGCTCTCCTGCAGCTCCGTACCGACACTTCTGTCAGTCTGGCACTATGTCGGCTTTCCTGTAGCTCCGTACCGACTCTGCTGTCAGTCTGGCGCTATGTCGGCTCTCCTGTAGCTCCGTATCAACGCTTCTGTCAGTCTGGCTCTATGTCGGCTCTCCTGTAGCTCCGTACCGACTCTGCTGTCAGTCCGGCTCTATGTCGGCTCTCCTGTAGCTCCGTATCGACACTTCTGTCAGTCTGGCTCTATGTCGGCTCTCCTGTAGCCCTGTACCGACTCTGCTGTCAGCCCGGCTCTATCTCGGGCCTCCTGCAGCTCCGTACCGGCTCTGCCGTCTGCCCGCCTCTATGTCGGCTCTCCTTTTAGCCATGTGTCGGCCTGCTGTAAGCCTGTCCACGTAGCAGCTGTGCGCGGCTGGTTTGACGGCGCGACCACGGGTGCCCGACAGCCCAGGGTTGAGTGGACCTCCCGCTGGTGTAACGCCACTAGGTCAAACAGCTAGTGGATGGTGCGTGTCATGCCGTGCCGGCCGAATGGTGACTCGTCACCCCCCAGCCTCTCGTCGGCTGGGGGGAGGGGATCCACGAGCCGTTGGCTGCCTCGGGGACGGGCGTCGGTGCGGTCGGCGGGCCTGCTCGTGTGCTGGACTCACCACTGCAGTTGGCAAGTTTGTCATGACATCATCTGGCGCCGTGACTTTTGTGCTCGGCGGAATATGCGGCCTTCGTGACGCACGATGCACAGCCGTCGTTCAGCCCGAACTAATACACGGTTTCGCAACTATTGGAGGGCATGTTGTATTAGCCAAATAACGTGTTACGGTGACAAGAATGGTGGCAAGGCGCAGTTTCAAACGCCTAAGGTTCAGATGTGACTAAGCAAGTACACGAATTTGTAGATGCGTGTCACAAAGTTGCTCCGTTATAGATTCATACATACACAAAACACAAATGCACTAGCCATCACTTCCAGTCAATTAACAGTTAATATAAATGCACTACACTTTTGCATAAGAGAGCGCACCGTCACTTGCATAGGTGCCGAGGCTCTCTTGTTCAGGCGTGCGTCGTTGGCAAGTCGCATAGCAGCTGTTTGCTGACGAGAGCCCAGCTGGTTTTACGGAAGGAATGCAACGAGGTATTAGCATCACGAATGAAATAATTGTGCGCACCGTCGTCCCCGTGTGGCGTAAAGTATGCACACAGCGCTTCGGCCAGTAGCTCTCCGTCCATTGGAGCGAAACATTCTGTGCATACTAACACTCTAGACGGGGGTAATAGTCTGAACAACTGCCGCATGTTTTCACAATCCTTGGATGTTTTAGTTGCCATCAAACCGGCCACGGGACACACAACACGCAGACATGTTTGCACAAGATGAAGATGAAGTAAATAAACACAGTTCTGTAGGCGTCGTGGTTTGCAAATTCCACCAATCGACACAGCTACAAACACATGAGCGAGAACCGCGTAGGTGTATCGCTAAAATCTCTTCCTTCCACAGCAACTTAGCATGATTACAAGTGCCAACATACCTCTGCTGCCATTTGCAAGCTTTGTATTCACAGGTAGATATTCACACATATAAATATGATATTTTACATGGTATTCATTGCTACGTGTATTCGCATGTCTCAGAGCAATGTCTGGTTGTTAGTTACCCTTCCATATCCAATCACACATCCCTCACACATTCCTCTCAACATTCCTCCTCTATCGGTAACCTTCTATTTCGGCAGGTGGGTTGTGATAGGGCTCGTGATGAATTTCGATTTATCCTGACTAATGTCTGTCAATCAGCGGTTGCTGAGTACCACAAGCTGATACCGGATAGCATCATATCCTGGTAGCAATTGCTAGATAATAAATAGTTAAATAATAACCCTTCTAATTAAACGTGATACTGTTCGTGAAGGAGGGGTTTCGCCAAGTCTCCACGCATTAGTGCATATTTCCATAAGTTTTGTGAACATTCGTGCTACTATTACGGCTACGGAATGGTGATATGCATAGTTGTGTGATTTCTTAATGCACGCAACTTACTAGCCCAAAAGCATCACATTACTCGTAACGACAACAGCAAAAAATGACAATATCTTTATCAGCAATGTTAGATGTTACATCTGGGGCCATCAGTCCGGCACACCTCAGCCGAGCTATCGGAGTTACCCTGTAGAAGGTGCCAACAACAGCCAGCAGATAACGGCCACCGTAAACGAGCCAGACGACCTCTTTGGCATCTCGGGTCGGCATCGCATTATGTGTAGCAAATCATCTCCTGCATGACGCCAAAATGCAAAATGATTGCCACAGAGCCGACCTCTTGTATTGTCGTTGAATTGAAAACGCCAACGCTGGGCCTGCATGAAGAGACGCGAACATCAACGTTCATGATCTCCCAGTTCACCGCTGTCGGCGGCGTAATTGGTATTCTGTTTACTTTGAACGTCCATAATGACAGAGAGACTGCCATTATCGTAGCGCTGCTTGGTGGTGTTCAGGCTGTGTCAACACCGTAAATTTGTTGTTGCGCCCTGAGCTGCTGTTGGACGTGAGCGACCTCGGTAAACATGGAAGCAGTTAGAGACTTCTCATTACACGTTTTCCTTACCCAGAGCTAACATGGAGAGTGCGCCAGGTTTCTAGCGAGGATGTGGTGCTTACGCGGGCATTCTTCTACGGTATGGACGGTGCGAGTAAACGGCAGCAAACGAACGATCAGGGCTCTAAAGGGATAGGTATCTCATGGCTTCTTGCTCGTAACTGACACAACATGAAACCGCCATAAGATCAAATGAGCCAATAAATTTGAACGAAACGACCAATTGTAGTCTTCTTGTCGTCGCTCTTGCCGTCCGTCCATTAGCACTTCGGCGGGACAGTCAGCATGGTGATCGCTGGTACGATACATTTTAGTAACCATTGCGCATACCACAGTACTTGTTCCCGCACGACACAACTGGCCACGATCGGTAGTTAAAGGGGCCTGGCCTAACGTAAACCTCGCCAAGCCTTTTGGTTTTTCGGAGGAGAAACCTGTGAGCTCTGAAGCGAGCATTTCAACCGACCGCGCACAATGACCGTGCAACTTTGTGGTTGATGCCGCGGAAGTTGGGTTCCCTGTGCCGCCACGATCTGCGGTGAACACTGCACCAGTCACAGAGCACCTGCCCGCACCTGGCGCTGGCAACGACTCCACAAAGCCCACATCATAGCCAAAAGTCTGCAGACATCCTGCATCGCGGAGAGCGTGAGAGGGGCGGGCGCGAGCTCTTCTAGCGACGGCTCAGTGTTGACACGTGACCGTTGTTTGCTAATCGAGGTGCGGGGTGACGTTAGCAAAGCTTGCCTCAGTATACCAACATGTGACTTACGTTACATAAAAACCGGGAAAACGGAGGGCACAGGGGAAGCACCTACCACAAATTAAGACACTGGTTCGTTCGGCAACGCGCTGTGACGGAGGCTCGAC
>NW_023596576.1:9707708-9850208 GCF_011947565.3 Pollicipes pollicipes
TGGGTCGCCCGTGTCCCCTGGGTCGCCCTGGTGTCGCCTGGTGTCGCCCTGGGTCGTCCTGTGTCGCCCTGAGATCGCTCTGGTGTCCACCGTGGTGCAACCGTGGTGTCGCCCTGGTGTTACCGTCGTGGTGTCGCCGTGGTGTGTTGTCGTGTTGTGGGCCTTAGGGTTGCGAGGGTGTCTCCTTGTGTGTCGTCGTGTGTGGCCGTCGTGTGTGGCCGTTGTGTTGCTCTAGGTGTTGCGTGGTGTCGCCGTGGTGTGGCCGCGGTGCCGCCGCGGATGTCGTGTGGTGTGGCTGTCATAGTGTAGCCGTGCTTTCCCGTCGCTGTCACCCTTGTGCGTCGTTGTGGTGTACGGGGATGTGGCTGTCGTTAGTGTCGCGCGGTGTCGACGTGGCTGCTGCTTGCCGCTCTTCATTTACGTTTGGACTGAAGCCGCGTCTGAGCTTGGATCGCAAGGAGAGATTCCATGTTAAGACATTTATCGTGGATGCTGGATAGATTATCAGTTGGATCTTTTATACTGGAGGATCAGGGGCCTAGGACCCATGGATCGGACCCTAGAATACATTTGCTGTGTTTATGTTATAGCAGCAGTTCTTCGCCATGTACATTTCACCAGCCTAAACATGCAAACAGTTTTGCCGGGCTGAAAGTTGCACCTGCCGAGGTGGCATCCACATGGCCAGCTTGTGTTCGTTGATAGGTGTTTAACCTTCAGTCAGAATTAAGACGGGGAAAATATAGAACATATGTATGAGCATGCACGCTCGCGGGCCTTAGAAACAAAAGCCTCGGCGCTGGGCGTTGGGACCCCCGGACGCCGCGTAGTATCGGCCGCACGGCTGACACGAGGTGGTGACCTGCGGGGGACGAAAACAGTGACGCATCCGAAAGATGTGCCTTTGAACGATTTAGGACTTCAATTAGAACACTTCAAGGGCAGTCCGTGCGTACAATTCACCAGTGCAATCGATAAAAGGAGCGGGTGAAGACCGTCAGAACTGCGAACTGGTGTTCAGACCTCGTGCTAGAACTGGAAAAGTAAGGTAACATCTATATTTCTGTCTTGCTGGAACTGTTGGTGTGTTCTGAGCATCACCTTCGAATTATACCGGGAGATTGTACGCCCCAGTTTAATCTCTGAACGGTGCGACTTCATTTTGGAAGACTCTATTGGGAGCATATTTCCCAAGCGCTCGTTCGCGTGCGCCGGCGTCCGCTGCTATAGTGTTGCTTCCAGTTTGGTTTTACAGCAGTTGGCACCCACCGCCATCGGTGCCCTTGCTCCTAAGATTTCGAGCGCGCAGGCTAAACACGTTTTTGCGTTTTTTTTTTTTTTACTAATCGATTCTGTAATGAACGAAATTCCTCACGGAAACATGGGGTGACCTGTCGTTCATTCTTTGACCCCACCTCACGATCCACCCTACCGAACATTAAGGCGAGGCGAGGGGCCCCATTGATAGAACACCAGGCACGTTATCGTTCTCGGTCAGGGGCTAAGGGCCATCCCGTGCCAGCCTGGGTGCCCGCCGGCTACCATTCTGGCGACACGGGAGGAGTAACCTGGTCATCCAGAGGCCCTTAAAGGGAAACATCATACACTGGTGCCCTCCGGTGAGAGAGACACCGCCATCCGGGAGGCTGACTCCGGGCAGACGCACGGGCCCTCATTGACTCAAGCAGATGCCCTATCGCCTTATCGACTCAAGTTCGGCTTAACGGGCCTTTAACTGAAGTGAGTGAAGGATCCCTATTCGATACCGGCGTCCCTGACTGACGCAGGGCTCCTCCGTTGCTCCATGCGGACTCTTATCGAAAGTTGTCATATATCATCTCGTGTCAGAGAAACCTGACCAACGCCAGAGGCCCCTGACATCCTTGTCCCGTCTGTTTCTCTGTTCAGCAAGGCTTCCCCTGGCCGGCCCAGGCTTCTTGACGACGTAGGACTCCTGTTAGTCACTGCGGGACCTTGACCGGCACAGGCCTCCTCATTGTTTCAGGAGCCGCGAGCAACGCATATATCGGGCGCCGGTTTTGTTCCTGTTTAGGAAGTAGGTCCCCGGAGGTCAGATCGACGTTGAGCCGGCTGTTCGGTGTTGATGGTGCCTGACCGACTTAAAGGTCCTCTTCGACGATTCCGTTATGCCTGACTGAATCAGATTTAACGTCAAAGTTCAGAAAGTTAGTTTCGAAATGCACTGAATTATGATTTCGTGGATGTGACTGGCACATTCCTAGATATAAAATTGCCAATGTTATTAGGATTGGAGGCGCGCTGGCCAGCGTCGCCTGGCCGCGGGTCAACAGGTCGACACCCACACGAGCCCGACCCTGGCCAACATACGTCATCTGACTGCCGGGCTGTCACCGCGCGGCTAAAGATGGAACGATGTTTTCACCATTCTGTTCGCGGCGAGGGAAATCTGACCCGGCGCTTCTTTGAGTGATTACATTTGGGCTGGGACACAGCCATTAACAGCTGACAGAAGTGTGTAGGACTTTCGTAGGTGAGCGGTCGAGGCAAGTTCATTAGAAAGTCTTGTTGATCGGAGCAATGCCACGTGGGAGTAGATTCAACGACAATTAGTAAAAGCTCAACGCTGCACAACAATGCTGGATACAAAAACCTTTCAAAAAAGACTCGGCCTCCAAATGATTGGCCCTTTGCCGGCCCCGCTCCATGGCAGATTGACATGTGTTGGCGAATGATGACTGAGTCCGTACCTGCGACCCATCGTCGTCACTATCCACCACCCATGGTGGGCTATGGTGTTGTTAAGATGAAAGTGTGTTCTTCAGTCTATGCTAAACGCTGTTGCGAATGTGTCTTTTTACAGCCTGTCCACAGGAGTCTATGAAACCATCGCACAGCTACGAAGCGCTGGTGGTGAAAATACACGTGATTGGCTTGTTGAAAATCAAGGCCCAACTGGACACACAAAAAGCCATCTCAACAAAAAGCGCGACCTCGTGCCGATCACATCATTCTTGGCAGCACGCTAGCTTTGACCCAATGCGCCTGGCACGCGACCTTGACACACTGGTCAGCGGGGAGTGCAGCCAGGAGTGGAACCTGGCTCTCCTGGGTGGTCTTGAACCCCGTCGTTCACGTTTGTCTTCCCTTGCCAGTATGAGGTGTCAACACAAAATGCGCCTGGGCATCAAAGCAAGTACAAATTTAAGTGACCTTTTAAAAATATATCCCCGATGGTAAAAATGCATTACGTTATAAATCCAATAGAGTAACAATATATATATATATATATATATATATATATATATATATATATATATATATATATATGGGTAATATCATTGTTTTTACCATTATTGTTGCTCAAACATTAAGGTAAATGTAATTTATTATACAAATGTTATAAAGCATCTCTTGAATATTTCCACAGCTTCCCGTTAACCCCATGCGCTTCCTTTCGTACATCGCAAACCTTGGAGCCAACCGTCACCAAGGCCTGCGGACCTAGCGCCAGGTCCAGATCCAGCAAACCTGACCCGATCCCGGTGAGCGGCGATCCAGGGGTCCGCCGGTCGGCCGACCCGGGTTTGTCCTCCGTCTGGCGGCTGCAGACGAGGTGGGGCGCCCGGCGGCCCACATCTCGGCCTTCGAGGCCACACTCGAGCACGTCACCCTCTCCAGGTGGAGGGGCGCGGCCAGCCATGACGTGCAAAGGCGGGAGCATGCGCCGGCGCCTCCGCGTCTGTTTACCACCGTGATGCGGCTACTTTCGATCGGTGGAGAGGGCACAAAACTGACATTTTTTATCGAGTGATAGCGCAGTCCTATGGCTAGCTTGGTGGCGCATGACGCAGCCCGTGGTGCTATCCAGGACCCCGGAAGGAGCTAGTGTGATCACCGTCACTTGTAGTCAGTGTAGGTTAAGTCCACTGGTAATTCGAAATCTTCAAGACGTGTCGCTCATGACATTTCACCTTTGACCTATGTGCAATGGTGGTCCGTAACGTTTAACCCCTGTGCTATGATGGTCCGTGACCTGACACCGATCTTTATGACCATTCGCATGGCTGGGCGGCTGACAGCTGTGGCCACCAACACCATGCAGTACACTGCTCAGTCATCTATTTGTGCTCGGTACGATTTCACCGATGGCGGGTCTTGGAATGTGTTCGGTCGTGATATGATAAATCCTAATGCAAGGAATTCCTTGCATGGAATGGCGACAGCTTTCACTCCGCTGGACGGCGGCGAGAAGGGTACAGGCATTCAGCTAACGTATTTCTGAGACGGCTGGCACTTCAAAAGTAACTGATAGTGCAGCTGTACCTCGGCATTTCAAAACACGAACATCGCGCCAAGGACGTCCCGTGGAAGGAATGGGCGAACCCATGCCGTATGCATACAGATATGCAGTAATCCCTTTGAAGTTCTGCCTGCTGGTAAGATCTCGCCTCTCCGGGATACCGTAGCTAACTTCGCGTGGATAAGAAGACCAATGACAAGGTCTGGTTAAAACATAATGATGGTTCAAGACATATGTCATAAGCGTAGTGCCTAACGAAACCAAGCTCTACTCAATACATGTGTGTATGGTAGTGTGGGATATCTCTATGAAATGGGGATATGACATCCGTTGTGTGGCGACCTCCCGTGGCATCGTGAGTCATCGCAGATTTTAGTCTACTGGCCTTCCTAACAGCCAGTCACGCTTTTAATGTAACTCGGTCATTATCATTTCCGCATAACCAGTGGAGCTTGTCTGCCGTGACCGCTCTCCTGGGCCGCCGCCCCGTGCCTCTGAGGCGGGCCGGCCTCCGCAGCCGGCCGTGGACCCGGCCTCACCAGCCCGCCACGGACCCGGCCTCACCAGCCCGCCGCGGACCCGGCCTCACCAGCTCGCCACGGACCCGGCCTCACCAGCCCGCCACGGACCCGGCCTCACTAGCCCGCCGCGGACCCGGCCTCACTAGCCCGCCGCGGACCCGGCCTCACCAGCCCGCCGCGGACCCGGCCTCACCAGCTCGCCACGGACCCGGCCTCACTAGCCCGCCACGGACCCGGCCTCACCGGCTCGCCACGGACCCGGCCTCACTAGCCCGCCACGGACCCGGCCTCACCAGCCCGCCACGGACCCGGCCTCACCAGCCCGCCGCGGACCCGGTCTCACCAGCCCGCCGCGGACCCGGCCTCACCAGCCCGCCACGGACCCGGCCTCACCAGCCCGCCGCGGACCTGGCCTCACCAGCCCGCCGCGGACCCGGCCTCACCAGCCCGCCGCGGACCCGGCCTCACCAGCCCGCCTCGGACCCGGCCTCACCAGCCCGCCACGAACCGATCCGAAGAGCTTCTTCCGGGACAACATCGGGTCCTGGAAAGGGTCAAGGACGAAACAAGTAGGAGTGAGGGACAGGAGGAGGGCGGAACCAGTCGGGCATGGGTCCTCAGGCCGTCTATTTCTCCTCGTGATGACGGTTTTGTGGAGCAGTGTTGTCAGGGACAGATGGCGCTTCCAAACGAAGTAGTTTGGACAATCGGGTCTTACCTTTGCCCTGCGAATAGATAACGCCGTTAGAGCTGGACGCGACGCCACCGACGACTTATTTTGGAGCTCCTGCCTTACCAGTAAGAAGAGGATTTCAGTGAACGTTGGCAAGTACTCATGGATCGCATGGACACATCAACCTTGCAACAGTGTTCCGCACACTTACGACTTTAAATGTGTATCATTCAGTGTCCGTGGTTCCCGTATCCTCTGCTGCAAGATGATGGACGCGTTGGTGTCGACATAGCACCGCCTCTAGCCACCAAAGGTTGGTTTACATGCCACTGATGCGCAGTTTGTCATAACTAGTTTGTCGTAGCTAGGCTTTTACTTCCACAGAGAGGGACTTCCCATTAAGGGATAGTTTGCTGCCACAGGGAGGGACTTCCCATTAAGGGGCAGTCCCTGTCTGTGGAAACGTTATATTTCTGGTTGTTCGAACTTGGCGGCATTAAAACTTGCCTCCTACCCCTAGCACGCGTTTTGATCGATACCGATATCGAAGCGGTGTGAATTTATGTCATGAGTTTATGTCATGGATCGTTACGAGGATTGCACCTGTACCTTCAAACTGGATGTCGGTCTGGTCCACAGTTTATGCTGTGCATCTGGCTAAAAAAAATTGTACACAGACAGACACAGGCGCGTTAGTTGCTTAGAAAAATATATTTGCTTAGACAAGCGGCTTCCGCTTGCTTCATCGCACAAAGCCGCGCCGTCGTTGGTGCTGGTGGTGCCGCCACCCGTGTTGCTGCATCGACTCGTGTGTGTGTGATCCCCGCGGTATCGCTGCTCGGGCAACAAGATGTTCTTAATGGCTGGGCTGTTGCACGAATTTTCGCACAGCTGCACAGCAGTGTGGACAGCTCAGCGCAGCACACTTTCTCTGCTCGCTGTAAGAACCAAATATCGTCCGCTGGCTAATCGGCTTTCATTGGTACTGAGCAATTTCACGACCGGCCTCCACACAAGCACCGGAACGACTGACATGCATAGACATATACATGCCCCGCCGAATACGACACTGACCTGGCATCTTCAATTTGTACAATTCCAACCATACATCTCCTGGGGTACTGGCCACTTACATCGCCCACTTGGGGAAGGGGCATTGATGTCGCCCTGTATATCTTAGGAACGGATTATATAATTGGATTGATTCATTCAGGTCCCCACCGGATCATTTCACTTCAGCGCAGGTTTGTGTGCACGCGTGTCGAGAGTGTTTGCAGCCGGACCAAAGATTACAATTTTTCAGCGACAACAACCTCTACTAGGGAAAATAAAAGCGTTCGTGATTGGTCCAGTGGACGGGAAAGGCCCATTTCTGAGAAACATATGGTTGAAGTTTGAATTAGTGCGTCACTTTAAATCATGTCATACTCCTCTTCTCCAAGCCAAATTGTACCTTGAAAAGTCACTACGTTAAATGACATGGGGAGGAGGGCTGAAATCAGTCATGCTACGCGGTACAAAAGCTTCATGCTCGCGTGTCTTTTTTGTCTAAACAGAGTGTTTCAAGCTTCCCAACATTTATTATACAAACATTTTGACAAATTAATGTGTTGCGAACATTGCAGTACACACATGTGGAAAAGCAAGGCAAATGAAATGTATTACTTTCATAATGGTATGGGCGTCAAAACGAATTTCTCCTGCAGGGAGAAATATAGATATAAATCAAATAATAACGTTAAAATAAATGTTGTATAAATGTTGCATAAATCTTCAAAAATAAAAATACACAGATCTTCAAATAATTGTTGGGCTATTCAGGACTTCTAGAAAACTGGCATCTCTAATCAAATCGGATGCGTTTGATCTAAACAATAATTGCAAAGTACAAAAAATGTGGCATACTCTCTCGAACCCTCAAGCATACCATGACGATTTCATCGCATTTATCGGAATCCGGAAACGAGCCCCAGCCCCGGAGAAGTATTTGTGCATATTTAAGTGCCACGGAAATTGAAAATAGGGTGTCCAGCTTCGCGTCGGTCGTCTATAACGTAGGGGTTCTTCTGGAGCAAACTTCTCCTACAGGATAAAAGGTTAAGCGAAGTTATTTCACGATAGACTCCATTGAAACATAGCAGCCAGGAAAATCTAGAAGCAGTGCGTTACTCGCTATCAATGAATGCAATTTCATTTAGGTATGGCATGAGCCGAAGTCGAAAGCATTTCTGCCTCTGACGGTGTGCACGCGCACTCGCGTGCGTGCATGCAGTATATGGAAAAGCGTCGCATGACGTCTGGCGCCAACATCGAGTAGTGATGACTTGGCACCATTTGTGGGGCGTCACGGACAATGTATGATAGTGTAGCGGAAAGAGTCGAAAGGCGAATGCCAGTAGCGAAAAACATGCCGAGTTACATAAGCGCGGTGTTCATCACTACTGGCTGGAGGCATTGAAAGAAATGCTGAGTGAACCGTCAAAGCAGTATCCGAACCTTATCTCCGCCGAGATAATTACACGAAATCGATTAAGGTGTGAAGATTTATTTTGTGGTGCGTGGCTCGTAAATCACCTTTCAGATCAGTGGCGGTGGGGTGTATCTTGACGTACACTATCCGGCTCATCTCACGTTCGCTGCGCCGACTGCCCTCTGTTGACGTATGTCCGCTTAACACCAGTCCGGTGATATGATGGGGCCTATATCATATATATGACCATATTACGACCATATCTTATGTTTTGTTGCAGAATAAAAACATCCCAGACATGCATCTTGTTCCCAATTTTGATTGCTAGTTTCATCGGTTTCTTCAAGGAAGCAAAACCCTGGATCTCGGCTCCCACCGGTTCTTTCGACGGAATAAACCCTGGATTCTGGTTCATACTGGTTCTTTTGACAAACCCAGTTTGCGATCACCTGTGTTTGTAGCTGTTGAGGGCTTATGGGTTGGAAAAAAGCTTACATGACAGTCGCTGGTAAGGGGGAACTTGCTGACAAGCCGATTGCAGAGCAAAGAAACGATTATTTCGGCAAAACTGAGGTTATTGTAGGGAAGCAGCAACTTCCAATGTATTCAGAAATTTTGCTTTACAAGATTGGATGCACACTAAAAAATGAAATGGTCAAATTCACATGCGTGCACTCGCATGTTTCAGTATCCAAAAGTGTGGCAGATGTTTGCAAAATCTCACTGTGACAGGGTTGCATTTAGCAATTGAAATTTGAGAGAGCTTTCTGAAATAGTCATTGCACATTTTTCTAATTTGTTTTCATTAGCAAACACCAGGGGTGCAATTTCATATTGTTGGGTGGCCTCAGCCGATCCAACTCTAAAAATGGGTCAGGCTTGACCATTTTTCCTGTTTTTCTTTCCAAAATATTTTGAAAGATTGTGTCCCTGAGGAATACGTTGCTGAACCCAGAGAGTCAAGGCTGTCAAGAGTCTCAGGTAGGACTCTGGTTCTTATGCCGCCTTTAGCATCACTCCGGACTAGATATTGGTTGTTGCCGGATTTCAGCTTAATCCTGAGCTGCATCTTGGTTCTTGCTGGATCTCTTCGTGTTTCAAGCTGAATCTTGCTTCTTGATGAATCTTTCGACGCAGTGCTAGACTGGATCTTTGCTCTTGCTGGTTCCCTTGACTTGGCATCGGATTGATCTTGATTCTTGCTAGGTTCTCCGGCATGCTGTCAGGCTGAATCCTGGCTGCTGTTGGACCTTCGGGTTTGATATGAGGCAGGATCCTAGTTCCTATGTGTGCCTTCGACCTAGTTCAAGAGTGCTTCCTGGATTTTTCCTGGTTTCGGAACCAGAAGCCAGGAGCCCGTTCCCGGGAAGAAATATTGGGAACCCGGCACAAGCCTGATGCATTCGTTGTTCGTTGTCCTTGTGACAATGGATGCGACACTGAGTTCTGTCGCCGGAACATTCCTCTCGCACCTCCGAGCGGCACTCCGCAGTGAGAGGTGAGCACCATCTCGCATGTTCACAGTGAAAACTGACAGGGGGGGGGGGGGGTATTCTAACCCCAGCGCAGCGGGAGTACACACCGCCAATGAGCTGCGCGTGATGCGCCTGGAAGTGGCAGCCGCCGTCCGTCGTCGCGTGGACAGCGTCATGGCTCACAACGCCGGAGACTGCGGCGCGGCCATGCCGGAGGCGAGGACTCGCCGCTGTCACCGTTGGCTCCGCACAAGCGCCTGTTTTTCCTGAGTCACCTGAATCGGCGCAGTCCCCGCCGCCGGACGGCGCGCCGGCGCGGCGCCGCTGGAGCGTTACGTCACAGTCGTGACCGGCGTGGGGCGGCAGGTTTCGCTGCTGGCAGCAAGTCACCCCAGATTGTGGACGCGGCCGGCTGGCGAGCGGATGCTCCGGTC
Source organism: Pollicipes pollicipes (assembly GCF_011947565.3). Taxonomy (NCBI): domain Eukaryota; kingdom Metazoa; phylum Arthropoda; class Thecostraca; order Pollicipedomorpha; family Pollicipedidae; genus Pollicipes; species Pollicipes pollicipes. The sequence goes on from NW_023596576.1 coordinate 9,717,564, forward strand.
ACTCGAGTCGGCGGGCGCCGGGAGAGTCTGCAGGCGGCTGGAGAGCACATGACGGCCCTGTCGTCGGCTCGGCGCAGCTCGCTGACGACCTGGCGCCGGAGCCGACCATAGTCCAACGCCAGGCGCCGCAGCTGACAGCCGCGTAGCATGAGGCGGTATTTTGTGAGCTGTAATACCTCCATGGCATATGAACTGGCAGTGGTATGGTGGCCAGCAAAGTGATATGATGATCAGCAACGGTACTATGAACGAGGCTGTCGGCAGGGTGGCATCATAGGAACTAGCGTCCAGTGCTCCGAGATGCTACTCAGTAAACTCAGCGTATCCGCAGCGCACCAAAAATGTTCGATTCTACGTGACGTCACGCAAAATACTTGTCGGACGTATTCGCAGCGCGACACCCTTTCGTCAACATCTTCGTGAATGTCGTGGCCATAACTGCGCCTGCCAAGACACTGATATTTCCGTTTGTTCATCTAAGCGTGCTCCTGGCAATGGCAACTGCAAATGATGCTGTTTGTACCGCATAAATTATGTCTTTATAACCCGTGTCGACCCAGAGTGAATGAAATGATTTGGTTATAATTGAATATGTCGCACCAGTTTCGTCCCACTTCGATCAAGTCGTGGAAAAAGATTCTGCGCGTCCGCAAAGACTTAACGTGACGTCAGTGACGTACAATCTTCGTTGCCCGTGAAGCTGCTAACACCAAAAGGCCCAGAATCTATGGGGTATAGTGACATTAATGACGTCGGTATCATAGATTTCTTGTCGTCGGAGTCGCTGCGAATGCACCCAAAGTCCAATCTAGACGAATGTGATCGGCTTGACCACTTGTTTCTCCTTTCCAACTCTACAATTTCGCAACCACTGACCCAGTATCGTTGGTCCGGTTTGCGGGTCGCATTCTCGCTGTGGTTGTCAGCTCGCAGACTTGTCACGACATGGATTTTCCCTTCGGTGGGCGTGGAAAAGTGCCAACTTACAAGCTGTACAATCGCAAATCCGTGGTTTACGCCATGGTTCATGAACCACAGTAGTCTTCTATGGTACTCTACCATGGTACTCTTCCTTCAGTTGGCGAGCCCCCTTGCAACGAACTGGGATGTCTCAACACAGGCTGTGTCCCGTCTCCACGTTCCGGGAGTTGCACCTGCGGCGCAGAGCACAGCCTCTTAGCGCGCTGGCCAGCACGAGACGGTGGGGCACAGCTGCCGGGCAGACGGCGGCGTGCCGGCCGGAGCGGCCCGTCCCAGCTGCATCGTCGGCCGGCCATCGCTCGCCGCCGCCAGACGACTTGACCCGGCCTGTCGGCCGATCTGGACCGTGACGGGCGTAGGCTGGCGACGGCGCCGACGCGTCCCTGACAGCCGCCGCAGCGTCGTGATCGACGAGCGGGCCGGCCCGTGACGCGTCACTATCCACGCCTCGCCCCAGACGCCACTCGGCTGGCTGGCTGGTGTGAAACCTCGCGGTTTTTTCTGGATGGAATGTAGGCATGTGACGCGCGACGTTGTAGGAATGTTAGAGATGCGGCTCTCGTGTCACTTATCGAGGGTGACGCTTCGTCGTACCTCCTGCGCTGATCATGTGTTGCAGTGAAGTCCTCAACCATCCGCGGACTTCCCTTTGCAGTGAGAGGGGGGGGGGGGGGCGGGGGCGTTGTGGGAGTTACCCGTCATCAAAACAGCCTGCGGCGTAGCTGGAGAAACGATGAAGCTAGCCTTACGAAACTTGCGTTGTTTTATGCCATGCTCCTTGTTTACATATGCTGACATTTTGTGATCCAGGCCATGTCCTCTTACGCGGCCAAGGTGGCCTATAGTCAGTGCGTGTGTCTTACTGGGCTACGGTTTAATCTTGCAAATAGATCGTTGAATGCAGTGTTATTTAACGTCTTCTACTTATCACCGCAATTCAGCATCAGCGTTGTTTTGGCAAGCTATAAGTTGACTAGAACAAATACGTGCTTGGGAGTACTATGACAGCGGTTTGACTGAAATGAAAAAGCAGACATAAATGTTATCTACCATTGACTAGACTGGCTATATCTTGGCATAACCAGTTCGCGTTGCTGAAATACCAGATGGTTACCTCTCAGCCAGCCAGCTCGCAGTCGACTGCGAGCTGATGCAGAGTCCCGTCAGCGCAAGCATTATCTCAGGAGCACGCGTGGCAGTTACTTCAAGCGATTGCGATGTTTGACCGGCTTTTGTTCTTGCTCAGCTTGCCTGTCATTGACTTTGGAATTGAATGGCATTGCTGCTATTCTGCTTAGGCTGTCGCATGCTCAGTGAGCTGCACGAGTATCTGAGCGAGCGCTGGGCGAACTCAGGCGTGGAATCCGGCTAAAACAGTGGCAGATCCAGAGGGGGACGGGGGCACCAGGTCAATGCCCTCCACCCAGGACCCCGTCGGGGCCCCATAGTATTTGGAGGGGGTCACGACCGGTCGAACGGATGTGGTGTTTTAACAAACGCAACAAAATTGGACACCTTCGGGTCCCCAGACGTCCAAGAACAGTCGCAAGCGAAAGTGAAGGGCCTACGAACAGACAAAAATAATTACTCCTGTGAGGGTGCTGATTAGCAAGGCTTTTAAGGCTCATTACGCCGTCCAAATATCCAAAACGATCAACAGCCCAAAGGGCTGTAGACTGTGTTCCAGTGCGCCCCATATGTTATGGTGGGTCCTGTGTTTCTCTTGCGGCCCATATAAGTTAACAACAAACCGGGGGTACTTGATGTTCGGCGGCCCTCTACATTGGCTGAGGGCTTTTCCCAAAATGTCAGAAGTCGGGAGAACTTTACTCTGCTGCCGAAAACCCCACTTGTGTTTGTGAGCACCAAAAGTCTCTTCACTCATTCTGTTTCGCCTACTTGTGTGTACGAGCCTGACTAAGTCTATTCATGCATATAGGTCTGAGATCTACACGATGACGATTTCCCTAAGCGCTGTAGCCGCAGAGAGCAGCAACCGGGTATGTCCAGATGCATTTTTGCACTCAATTGCCTTAGGTAATGTTTTGCGTGACCAGCGTCGTATATGTCATTTTCGTGGTTATTGAATGTGCACTACTCAGCACATGTGTGCATTACGTTCCTGATGCATTTTTAATGCTAGGATAATTTGAACTCCTGGAATACAGTTAAAACTAAAACTCTGCATTAGCCATTAGCCATCACCCAATCACATCGACCTTACGACTAGCCGCCGGAGGCTACCCAGCCGTAGCCGACCTTGGAATCAAGTTCCGTGCTTGACTTTGATGGCACGAGCAGCGAGTCTTAACTCCTTTTGCTATCTGTCTTCCGACACACTTAGCCTCAAAATTACAGAATTCACCACTATTTGGAGAAAATGAACGCTCTCCACGTGTGCACATACGAACCTCATTTGGTTTTCTGGGGCTGCGCTGAGGAAGATGACGTCCGTTGTTAAAAATGAATGCATGAGCACCTTGAAGTTAAACGGTCGAAATCCAAGAGCTTTTTGGAGGCCTCCCAGACTGCAGAGGTCCGCAATGCTGCGTGCCCCCCCCCCCCTCCTCCCCCCCATTGGCGAAATCCTGGACCTGCCGCTGGCTGAAGGATATGTTTTTGTCCCTGTCTGCTTATATACATTCATTTGGTAAACTTGCATGGTCTCAAAATTACGTAAGTTTGTTCAGTGCTTTAGCGAAGGGCATTATTCACATTCACATATTCACAATAGCAGAAGTGTTCAAGAAGTGTTCAGTATTCATTTTTGCTATTGTTTCGATAAAGGCACGTTGCGGACATATCAACCCAACTATATGTCCATTCTCCTGGTTTTTCTATCAAGGAATAAGGCTAATATTACTGTCTTATCTAGGTCTCAAAGTTACTATCAAGCACGCATGGGATGGCTTGTCTGCATGCGTGACCACAGACTTCAGAGGACGAACGAGATTCATACCATGCTCAGTAGAAAATGCTCTCTTGAAACGGATGAGTTTCGCATTTCCACGCAACTATGTCCAGGCGGAAAGCGGCACGTACCAAGGCCCTTAGATAAGTGTGATGAAAGTTAATGAACAAGCCAGACCTACATTACGTGAGAGCCGGTCGCAGTAGGGCAGTTGATTTGGTTTGTAACTTTGGAGCATCCCACGGTGATCATTTTACACTGCTTTCCGGGACCACCTTGCGCAGCCAAACACAGCCTCCTTTGAAGACCGGGGGTTGACAACAAATAAGCAGGCTATACGCATCATTGTAGCTTACCACAGCCCTCCATATTTTTTTTTTTTTTTGGGGGGGGGTTGATGTCACCTTTCAAATGGCTCATACCATGACTCATATTTCCCGGAATCGTATATCTGGATTTGGCTCTGCTTTTAAATTCACTCTGTGCTCAAAATTCATTCGTGGATCAAAGGACGCTTAGCCATAACAGAGCAGCTAAGAATGCATGTCCTGTTACGTCACGCGGCAGCTCGAGTTCCAATCCTCAAAGGCACTTTCGCCCATGCTGTGCCGCTTTTTTGCGATCCCTCGCGGAGAAAACCCTGCTTTCAGTATTTACATTCCACCACACCTCGCTATCACCCAAAGAATTCGTCCTCCGGATCGACGTGTGCCATTGACCAAGCCCAGTGTCAGCGAGTAGCAGCAAAAAATAGCGGTCACTCGGCCACAACTGTTGCGAGACGGATTTTGAGCGGTTCGCAGAGCGATGCGGGAGACGACGCCGGCGGTGGTGGGTCAGACTGCCCGCCACTCAGGTCCGAGTAGATCAGGTCCGAGCAGGTCAGGTCCGGCCACTCAGGTCCGAGTAGACCAGGTCCGGCCGTTCGGGTCCGAACAGGTCAGGTCCGGCTGTTCAGGTTCGAGTAGATCAGGTCCGGCCGTTCAGGTCCGAACAGATCAGGTCCGGTCGCTCAGGTCCGAGTAGATCAGGTCCGGCCGCTTAGGTCCAAGCAGATCAGGTGCGGCTGCTGAGGTTCGAGAAGATCAGATCCGACCGCTCAGGTCCGAGCAGGTAACGCTGCGCCCGGGCAGACGGCATGCTCGAGTCGGAGCGTGCGTCGCGCCTCACAGGGGCGCCCACGCGTGGAGGATCCACTGCCGTGACACAGTTCCGAGGCGGGTCCGGCGCCTCCAGTGACCCGGCCGAGCCTGGCCGCAGGACCACCGACCGCCGACTACGCAGCCAGAATAATGAGCACTCTAAACTTTTATGGTCGCTGTGCGTCGCCGGAAGTCCAAAGCGAATACCGTGTGGGAGCACCACACACTGCGACCCCAAAAATGGGGCTGGGTGCGAGGCATTCCGGGCCAGAATGCTCCGCGATGCCCCCGGGAGGGATCAGAGGCCAGGCGGATGATTGGCGCTTACATCTAGCTGGGCATCCACTTGGGTTGGTCCGGGAAGCGAAGGACGATTAGCGGACGACCCTCAGTGGGTCTCATATCGGTGGAACACCGGGAGCGCTGAGAGCCGCGGACCGTTGGATGCCCCTCAGCGGCCAGGTGCGTGGACGCGAAGCGGAGTGTAGGACGCGCCAGCGTGTGCGCTGTCCGGTGGCTCCGTGAACGGGGGTTGGGCTCAGCTGTGCGCCGCCGGCGACGCCTGCAGCAGCGCCACGGCGGGACGCTGGAAACCATTCGCCCGCCGGACCGACAACGTGTTCATCCAACGGCCGTCCGACGGGGGAGGCACCAGCTCGGCGCTGCCGCCGCGCCTGCTGGGTAGTGCCGCTCAGCGCTCCCAGCCTGCCAAGCCCGGCCGGAGGCAATGCTGCAGCCCGACATCACCCCGGCATGAGACTGACTTCAGCCCGCCAGCGCGGAATCGTTAGTATCTGCCGGCGGGTGGGCCGCGCGTAGCAGGGCCTTATGGCGGGAGTGCCGTAAATGATGCGCCACTCGCCGGGAGCGTGTTATAAACGTTTGCTGGTTATTGTCAGCATGCTAATTTGAACGTACTCAAAGCTATTATCCAAGTGGCTATAACGATGTCAGTTGTATACTTAAGCAAGGGAAGATTATTTGGCTGACACCATTAAAGCGGAAGTACGGTAGCTATCTTAGTATGCTGCCATTGTTTTCGAGCTCCATTATGAACTGGGGCGGCCTGCGCGCTCCACTGGGTGATTGTTGAAGTGACATTGGGGGCGTGGTGAAGATTGCTTTGGCAACTCAAATTCAGTCAATTTATCGTTTGATCTTGCCTATCGTTGATCCCACCGAACTAAGAGTCACAAAGAAGAGAACACGCCGCTGTATTGCGGCTCTTTCTGTGCCATTTACATGAAAATGCCAGGGTACCGGGAAGATAGATGTTTTATGAAGGTTTTGAGAATGAGTTATCGGTTAATTTCTGATCAGGTGAACTGCCCTGTCAACCTACTCAGTGTCTTTTTCAGCGATTTCAGCCAAATGAGCTAAGCCATTGACAACATAGATGGGCTGCCGCCTCAGAAGTTAAGGTGCTGGGAGGTCTAAAAAACAAAAAAAATGTGTGCTACGTGAGTTGACCTCAAAACACGGGTGCAGGATACGGAGATACGGAGATACGGAGATACGGAGATACGGAGATACGGAGATACGGAGATACGGAGTACGAGCGGAGAGCGGAGTGATAACTGCTGAGCATGCCGCTACCCCTGACGTGTAATGATCAACTCGTCGGACTCGACCGAATCGCTCCCGGGGACGATAAATCTTCTGAAGAGCTGTTGGGGGAGAGGGCGATGTGCGCCTCGGCTTTCTCCACGCAGCGTCGCAGTGCTGATGCTTGATTTTGTATCTGGGATGTAGCCGACCGCTCTGGTCACACCCACTCGGCACTTGACACTAAGTTGTTTCTTCTTCTAGCAGACGGAAGTTTTTTGAGGAGAAGGTAAGGCAATTGGGGCAGCCCTCATGCACCCCCTGTTCACCACTCCTGCCCCATCGCTGGCGTAGATAAGCGCGAATTGCGGTCGCGGTTCTTTCCTATAGTGTGTTTGCACGGCTCCCAGTCAGTGAAATAAGCTTCGTTGAATGACAACCGATGGCACACAGCCACCGGTGCCTGTGAGCGGCGGCACCTCTTGCACCGTCAAGGAGAACAACGCCAGTGCCAAGCCCAGGTGGTGGGCGTACTGTTGGAAGGTGCGTATCCCCTCAGTAACTTCAACCCAGAGCTGATGCAGCGCGCGCGCGGCGGGACTGGCAAGGGACCCGCCGCAGCTTAACCCCGGCACAACAGAGGCTCAAACGCACTCAGCCCGCTGCGTCCATGTCGTCTCCGTCACCGTTCATCATTTGAGCGCCGGCCACAGAGTCTTCCGGAAGACGAGCCGCGGGCCACGACGCATAGCTGCTGCCGCCGCTGAGCTCTGGTTAGCTTTGGTGAGGTCTGGTCAGCTTTGGTTAGCTTTGGTGAACTCTGGTTAGCTTTGGTAGGCTCTGGTTAGCTTTGGTTAGCTTTGGTGAACTCTGGTTAGCCTTGGCCGTGCTGCTGCAGTTCCGCCTCTCACCCCTCCTGCTTCTGTGCAGCTCGCCGGGGACACGGCCGCTCGGCGCTGGCATCAGGGTGCTTACTGATCGGATAAATCCGCGGTGACGGATGCATCCGTGAGGTGGACTGGACCGGAGCAGAAAACCTGGACTACGCTCGGATCAAGACAAAACCGGATTTGGGAATTTTGCAGGCCACACAACTCACCATCGCCATGATGGGATTTATGGCATTTGTCCAGGCGATAGCGGTTGTGTTTGGCGGCGGTACGTGCTCTCTCGTGCGCATGTGTTTGTGTGGTGTGTGTGTGTGTGTGTGTGTGTGTGTGTGTGTATGTGTGTTGTGTGTGTGTGTGTGTGTGTGTGTGTGTGGTGTGTGTGGTGTGTGTGTGTGTGTGTGTGTGTGTGTGTGTGTGTGTGTGTGTGGTGGTGTGTGTGTGTGTGTGTGTGTGTGTGTGGTGTGGTGTGTGTGTGTGTGTGTGGTGTGTGTGTGTGTGTGTGTGTGTGTGTTTGGTGTGTGTGTTGTGTGTGGGTGTGTGTGTGTGGTGTGGTGTTGTTGTGGTTTTCAGACGATGGCGAGGTGTTTGCAGCAGTCTTTCCTGTCGCGTCGGTTGCATGTGTTATTATTGCATACATTCACAATATGGCGGAGGAATGTTAACATGTGAGTCGGGGAGTATGCACTTAGTGCATTCATTTTTCTTGGAACTTGAGCTGGTAGGTACACAAACAAACACAAATAGAAGGATTGGGTAATATCTGGTTAGACTCGAGCAATCGTACGTTTCTCTCTCCGGCCAGTTGGTTTCCAGTGCCCGGGGGACAGTATATTCGCCATTCATGGCTATGAAATACTTTTTTCCTGTCGCGAAAGATAACCCGTTTGTGTTATGCAGTGGTAAGCTAGCTTATTTAGACGGTGCTGCCATACGTCCCTTGGAACATGCGGAAATATTTGACGAACATTGCTGATCCAGTGTGTGGTTCACGGCCTAAAAATCAAAGTGTGCTCTGTTTGTTCACATCCCCAGGCCTTCCATATCTCAGGATATTGACCATTATGCGTATTACAGTGCCTGTTGTCTGCTTACCTACGGCCTACCAATGTCTGCGGCCCACGACGGTATTGTTCTGGCATTTTAAGGTTAGCATTTCCGGACCCTTTCTTAAAGTCATTGGAGAGCGAGATTAGAAGCGTCTTGGTCTGGGTGGTCAATGATATCCTCAGACACTGAAAAAATCGCAGCTAGCTGAGCCTTAAAAAGTATGCTGGCTTGAGGCTGCAAGATCAGAAAGTCTGATTCTGAACCTGCACAGCATGTGCTCGTTGAAAATCTGCGATAAAATTCCAACTACGATCTCGCATCTGGCCCGTTCTCTGGAGAAATTCCGCGTGCCAGTCAACGGGAGATACAGACAGTTTTAGATAAATGGTTACGGCCGCGCCAGATTCCTTTCCAGCACAACAATATGCGAGACGATGTCGCTCATACAAAAGATGCTCGCGAATTTAACGTTTGGAAATAATGAGGCAAATAAAGCAATACACCGGGCCTAGAAATTAAGAATGAATTCCACCGCAAACACAGAGGGATGCGACTCACTTCAACAAACCTGCATCATCCATGTAATGGCGTAATCTGCATGGGTTGATGGCCTAAACGTGTATTAAGCTTTTCGGCGTTTTTCTGACAATAATTACCGACCCACAAAGAGTGGAAGGAACACCAATATCTACTCCAAAACAACTTCAGACATGCCGGTAAAACGTTTCAAATTTGTAATCGATATTTTTCAATGAATTGCACGCATTCTTACGATTTTGAGGGTATGTTCATGAGGAATGGGAATGCATCAATTATTATGCCGCATACTCATCCTGAATTTTTCCGTTTTTTGCCTGGATACATGACGTACACGGGCATGTGTTCAAATGTCATATGATCACATTACACATAATCTAAGATAGTCCTCAATTAATAGCACTAAGAATTACTTTCATACTGGCAATAAGGTCGCGAGCAATTGTTTTTAGAACGTACAAAAAATCCCTCAGTTTCATTTGAACCCGGTCCGTGATTCATTGCTGGTTATTTCCTTCGTGCTAACGGCCATTAGGGACTGGTGTGACCTGGTCGAGTTTTTTTGTTTCGGTCGTTAGGCGCCGGGGTTCGAATCGGAAGATGGTGAGTAGCGGATGTCCGAACTGAGCACGAAAACTCGAAATGGCAATCCGAGGAATTCTTCAGGGTGTTAAATTATTTCTCGCCCTTCCATCATCTTAAAAACACCAAGAACACATGTCGCATTTTGTTTTCACCTACTGTCGTACTCCCAATTTAATGCCAGACACTTGACGATCATATTCCCTTGTCACTCGCAAGCCTGCAGAACATGGAGGACGGTTGTTCGCCCGCTCCGTCTCCCTTCAACATCGGGACGCTCCAGAAGAGTCCATCTCGCTGAGGCGCGCCTTCAGGATGTCCCACATATTTTCGATAGAGTTCAAGTCAAGGGAACTCCCTGGCTATGTCTTCTTTTCCCAGCACCACGGGAGGGGTCGTTCGATACCGCTCTTTGACGGCACGGGGCGCTTTCTTTGCACAGCTTCACCCTCACCCTCCGCAGTTTTTCAATCAATATTGTCTGCGTTGCCCTTGAGTGTGCCGTGCGGTCTAGTGGGCGATGCATGTGGTGGTTAACAGTTGTATTGTTCCCCTTGCAGTTCCTGGGTGCCGATTTGGCCAATAATTTTCTCCCGTTCTGGGCTCTCTTTCGCGCAATATTGGCGTGGACAATCCTCACCACCCCGTTAACCTGAGAGCGTCGGCCTGAGCGTGGACAATCTTCACTACCCCGTTTACCTGAGAGCGTCGGCCTGAGCGTGGACAATCTTCACTACCCCGTTAACCCGAGAGCGTCGGCCTGAGGCGTGGACAATCTTTCACTACCGTTAACCTGAGAGGCGTCGGCCTGAGGCCGTGGACAATCTTCACTACCCCCGTTTACCTTGACGAGCCTTCGGCCTGAGCGTGGACAATCTTCACTACCCCCGTTAACCCGAGAGCGTCGGCCTGAGCGTGAACAATCTTCCACTACCCCGTTAACCTGAGAGCGTCGGCCTGAGCGTGGACAATCTTCACTACCCCGTTAACCCGAGAGCGTCGGCCTGAGCGTGGACAATCTTCACTACCCCGTTAACCTGAGAGCGTCGGCCTGAGCGTGGACAATCTTCACTACCCCGTTAACCTGAGAGCGTCGGCCTTGAGCGTGGACAGTCTTCACTACCCCGTTAACCTGAGAGCGTTCGGCCTGAGCGTGGACAATCTTCACTACCCCGTTTACCTTGAGAGCGTCGGCCTGAGCGTGGACAATCTTCACTACCCCGTTAACCTGAGAGCGTCGGCCTGAGCGCGGGACAATCTTCGCTACCTCGTTAACCTGAGAACGTCGGCCCGAGCGTGGACAATCCTCACTACCCCTTTAACCTGAGAGCGTCGGCCTGAGCGTTTCCTGTGATTGAGAGATTATCCATGTGAAAATCCTCTTCACTAAGCATTCACAGTAAGACGTGATTGCCCCAGCGCCCTGGCGCCTGGCTGGTTCTCGCCTCCCCGGACCATTCCCACGGTCCCCGCCCGACCACTTTCCTGGAAGAGCGCACTTAAAGCAGCACTCATGTTTCCTGTTTGGTAATGTCTGGGATGTGTAGCCCGATGAAACCCAACTAATCGGCTGTTTTCTAGTTTGCACATGCCACGCGATAATGTGATAATTTCGCTTGATTTCTAATTACTTCCGTCATCTGAATATGCAACGTGTTGAAGGGACGGGACCAAATGTGCTGGTGGAGGCCAGAGAAGGAACTTCAGATGGTAAATAGAGAAAGTGGTCGCAGTCTAGCAGGTATTTCAAAGAACAAGTAAATTGGTGGGTTTGATGTCGTAATAATGCTGATTTTACTTGCTTGCATGAAACAAAGCTGTCATGTGAAATTTGAACTATTTGTCTTTAAATGCCGAAAACGCTAAAGGCCTACGACAGACAAGGAAGTTATTCATTGATGGAACGTATGTGCTTTCGTCCTGCATGCAGAAGCGGATCAAGCCCGTTATGTCGAGCAGGTGCAGGTGAATGTCCGTGGAGCAATGCGTGCCGTAGACCGGCAGCTTCCCGAAATTTACTCTTCTACTGTGGTGTGGTGTGAGGGTAGATAATACAGAAATAGTTACTATAGCAGGTGTCCCACCTTCTTCACCCGCCAATGGTGCTGATGCTGATCCTCAAACACGCAACAAAGCAGTCTTGCAATCAGGTCGCGGTCAGGTGATGCGGGTGGCGGCTACCGTCCACGAGCAACTGTCCAGGGTGGTGACGGCTGTCGTCCACGGGCAGCCAGTCCAGGGTGGTGGCGGCTGTCGTCCATGGACAGCCGGTCCAGGGTGGTGGCGGCTGTCGTCCACGGACAGCCGGTCCAGGGTGGTGGCGCCTGTCATCCACGGACGGCCAGTCAAGGGGAGTGGCGGCTGTCGTCCACGGACAGCCGGTCCAGGGTGGTGGCGGCTGTCGTCCACGGACAGCCGGTTCAGGGTGGTGGCGCCTGTCATCCACGGACGGCCAGTCAAGGGGAGTGGCGACTGTCGTCCACGGACAGCCGGTCCAGGGTGGTGGCGACTGTCGTCCAGGGACGGCCAGTCTAAGGTGGTGGCGCCTGTCGTCCACGGACAGCCGGTCCAGGGTGGTGGCGCCTGTCATCCACGGACGGCCAGTCAAGGGGAGTGGCGACTGTCGTCCACGGACAACCGGTCCAGGGTGGTGGCGACTGTCGTCCACGGACAGCCGGTCCAGGGTGGTGGCGGCTGTCGTCCAGGGACGGCCAGTCTAAGGTGGTGGCGCCTGTCGTCCACGGACAGCCGGTCCAGGGTGGTGGCGCCTGTCGTCCACGGACGGCCAGTCTAAGGTGGTGGCGCCTGTCGTCCACGGACAGCCGGTCCAGGGTGGTGGCGCCTGTCGTCCACGGACAGCCGGTCCAGGGTGGTGGCGGCTGTCGTCCACGGACAACAGGTCCAGGGTGGTGGCGCCTGTCGTCCACGGACAGTCGGTCCAGGGTGATGGCGACTGTCGTCCACGGACAGCCGGTCCAGGGTGGTGGCGGCTGTCGTCCACGTGCAACCGGTCCAGGGTGGTGGTCACAACTGTGGAAGAAAGCATAGCCCGACAAGAAATATCCGAAACAAGGACCTTCATTCTGTCACTTGATTTTTCTCAAGAAACCCTTGTATGCTTTTATCACCTTGCTTTTTAGCAGTCAGCATGTAAAACTTCCGAATTTGTTCGTACCTTAAATGTTGCGGCAAAAAGTTATATCTCAAAAAGTAATCTTGGCAATCCAGGCGCATGAAAGGCTGAGGGTCTCTATCGGTCATCGAGTCGATTTCGAAATTATGAAGTACATTGCAACAAACGGCGAAGTTTTTAAGTCCTGTACTAGAAGGGTGGCGGCGAGGGTGTCAAAAAAGTAAAGTATAATTATTCCGGGTCAGCTGATATTTCGTTCCATGTTTCGGAGATGCCCAGAAGCAGTCGTGACCCATGTGTAAATAAAACGTGAGCTAACACGGCCAACGGACACAGCTGCCGCAACTTCAAACTCATTTCTTACAAAAGATTGTATTATAACTTTGTATTCACAAATTCGAGCGGTGGGAACTTTATCAAAGTATCACCACTGTCCGAAGGCTCCTTATTTCGGAAAGGGTTATCCCAGAAACGCTGCTGGTGAATGGATAAATTTAAAGAGAGAGCCAGTTGGCAACTCAGCTCAACTCAAAAGCCAGCCCGGCTCCATCTGTTTTGCTTTCACCTTCCACTGGCAAATGTGTTAAAGGAGAAGGCTGCTGCATTCTAACATTGCCTCCGTGTGCTGGTTGTGTTGAGCCAAAAAATACATGTCAGCTTCTTCGAAAAAACTAGTCGTTTCTTTTTAGCTTCGTCTTAACGTTTTCCAAAGGCGCCAGCTTGGGACTCGTCGCCCAGCACAACAGACCAGTCTGCCTGGTCCCATCCGGTAAAACCTCTCACAAGCCATCCAATGCGGTCACACGATCACACCATGTAACCGTGGGGACCGTTTCGCCTTCCGCCAACTGGCATGTGTCGCAGATCACTTCAAAGATCGGTGTTGAGCCCGGTTTGATCTGGTCGTGCTCTCTGAAATCCAATCCACGTGCTACTCCGGCTTTTTAACTTTTAGGAATCCAATCTGCTCCGCTTCTGCTTAGCAGCCTTTTAACTTCGCCGTGACGTTTTCCAAAGATGACAGCTTGAGGCTTTCGCGTCGCCCAGCACGACAGACCACTCTGCCTGGTCCCATCCGGGGGAACCTCTCACAAGCCATCCAATGCGGTCACACAATCACAGCATGTAATCGTGGGAACCCTTTCGCCTCCCGAACCAACTGGTATATGTATCAGAGCACGTCAAAGATTGGTGCTGAACCCGGACCCATCTTGTCGTGCTCACTAGAATGCAATCTACCCGCAACTCTGGCTTTTTGTAATTTGGAATCCAATCTGGTCCGGCTCTGCTTAGCACACGTCTTTATGTCCATCCAATCTGTATTCAAGCTTTTGCTTCTGTCATAACAAACAGACAAAATTTGACACATTTCAGCACGTTGAAATCTTTCTCTTGAGCAAATTCCATGGAAGTATTGTAACCGGCTACAAAAACAAGCAATCAATATATTAATTTGTAGCATTTTCAGCGGTTGTAAAACCCACTGTTACCAAATGATGACTTTCATTATCAACCTGACTTACATGGAAGTATGTCTAAACGTATATCTGGGACATAAACCAGATGTGTAGTATTCTATATTAATTGCTTTAACTCTAAACTCTTAAGCACATGGTAGGCCTAGTGAAAAGGAAAATTCCGGTCCAGATGACATTGACGGAGTCGAGCGGATAGTAATGTTCTGCATTTCATAAGCCCTAATTGAGCTGCTAATTGCAGCTCAAAGGTGCCAGCGGTAATTCAGCATTTTCAGATTTTTAGAACTCAGCTGAAAATACATGTGCAAGCTCTTAGGCTATTGCTTTAATGCTACACAAACTCACAGAGCTGGCAGATCCCGAATGTATGAGCTCACATACAGTTTTTGCACCACTCAGTGCTTCGTGACCAAGCAACGTCACTGGGTACCACTTTTCCAAAACTAAGAAATGGGGCCATCTTCCTATTCCGATGTCTCCGGAAATTATGAGAGGTTGCTGAAAAATGCCGGGTGAGGTTATGCCATATCACCTTTTCAAACAAAACGCGTCTCACCTCAGTTATAATTCCCAACATGTTTTCCGTCTTGGTCACCCCAGCAGCAAAAATGGCCGAAATTGAACTCGCTGCCACTGTTAGTTGAGTGCAAAGAATCTAAACGGGGTGCCCGCATCTCACATGGTCATCGCGATCCATGGAAGAGAACAACAAGGCTGGTAGCACGGCAATGCTGGGGGCCCTTACAATTTAGCGTCTTGGCCACTGGAGAAGCTGCGCCACTTTTGAACTATGGTATGCTGCTCTGAATTCATCACCGTTCTCTCTCTCTCTCTTCTCTCTCTCTCTCTCTTCTCTCTCTCTCTCTCTCTCTCTCTCCTCTCTCTCTCTCTCTATCTCTCTCTCTCTCTCTCTCTCTCTCCTCTCTCTCTCTCTCTCTCTCTCTCTCTCTCTCTCTGCTCTCTCTATCTCTCTTCTCATCTCTCTCTCTCTCTCTCTCTCTCCTCTCTCTCTCTCTCTCTCTCTCTCTCTCTCTCCTCTCTCTCGCTCTCTCTCTCTCCTCTCTCTTCTCTCTCTCTCTCTCTCTCCTCTCTCTCCCTTCCTCTCTCTCTCTCTCCTCTCTCTCTCTCTGCGTCTGCGTCTGCCGTGTGCGGGCCCTGCGCCATTCTCTCTCTTCGCGCCTGGTCATTCTGCGCGTTTTTGCGGTGCCGTCGGCAGAGCACCGCACGCCGTCCTCCAGCATCACGGCAACGCTGCAGCGGTCGAGTCGGTTCTTCACCGCGCACTGACACCCAAGCCGACCTCGCCCAGCTGACGTAATTGGGCCTCAGAGTACGCGCCGACGCTCGAACCCGAACTCAGTCAATGAACTCGGGCGAATGCGGTTCGGCTAGCGGTCCGTGGAATAGTCCCGACGGCCTGCGAATGAAGGTCGAGTGCGCTTCTAGGGGTGAAACACGGCAATCTATCCTGTTTAAGGACCGGTTTTGTGGCTGCCCAGATCCTGACCTAGGTGCACCTCGCCGGGCCTTTCTCATAACAGAGCGGGCCGTACAGGAACGTACAAATGCGGCTCACGACCACGCTATCAGCGCGCATGGTGAACAGATGAATCGACAGTACTCGAACGCACGTCGAAATGCACGTTTCGTGATTAGAAGTCCGAAGTTTTTTTGACTACCACTCCATGAGAGAACGTCACAGAACTGTCCCACCTCATTATCCGTACCGGCCGACGGATTTTATGACAAGGGCCTGTACGTTTGGCAGTCAAGCTGTGGAGTTCCTAGACGAAGAGGCCAAAACTTGTTCTGGGAACGGTATCAGTAATTAACGGTCGGTCTTGATATGGCGGACCCGGGGGCAGACAGGTCCGGGCGTAGGCCGGGCCCTCGGACAGTGGACCAGATCAGTCCTACACCGACGGCGGCAGCGTGACGCGCCGAGCTCTGCCGATCGACGCAGCGTCCTTCAGAGGGGCCGAGGGGTCGCAGGGGTGAGACGACATCGCCAGCTGCTGCCTAGTCGGACTCTGCGGGGTACGGTTCGACGGCGGTCCCGCACCAGCCACAGCGCACCACCAGTGAGTGACCCCTGCGGTCCCAGCGGGCTCGGGTCGAGGCTGTTTCAAGGTGTACGGCAGCGGAATACCAGTCAGGAACGGCAGTATTCCCACCGAGTTCCGGTCAGGAGAAGGGCCGTGTCGCTGACGGCCAAGAGGACCGCCAGCCAGTGGGTTTGTGTCCGCAGTGTTCAGAGATGAGAATCATACGACGCCGTGCTGCGCGTGCGTGTCGTTTAAAGCCGTGTCGTTTGGGGCCGGCTCTCACATCCCATTTCTTCCGCTGGAAACGCGTCCTCGCGTCCGCTTGATCCGAGCTCTTGCCAGCGGGCGACGCGGTGGGCTGAGCACGAACTCAGTGATGATTGCGACCCACGGCGGGTTTTTGTGTGAAGACTCTTGGGATGCTAACGAGGGATCAGCATCGCGGTTACGGTCCGAAGTATGAACTGAGCGGACCGTGCCCTGGCCCCGATCTTGCGACCCGGTCTGGAGTCATTTGTCCCTGTAATGTAAGCTAAGTTGCACTGATGAGCTTGTTTGCGTGCCATGAATTCAATGGGGCGACCAATGCGTTTTATCGTCGCTGTTCGGTCAAAGGGATCACGCCGATCAGAAATCCAACGTGACATTGAGGCTCAAGCCTGCCGTGTGACACTTTTGTGGGCGTCAAGCCCATTGCCATGACGCTCTTGAGGAAAAGCCGCTAAAGTTTTCGCTCGTTCCAGTCGGACTTGAGCTTTCGAAATAGCTCTGATGGCGCATGCAGTGGGTTGATTCCGTGCACCATCGGTAAAGAAACATGGTTCGTATCCTTGACCAAGGCAATCGATCATCTGTCGCCAGCCAGTGAACGGGGGTCTTCCGCATATGGTGCCGAGCGGGCGTGGACGCACACTGAGCACACCCGCTGTTGTTGCAGATGAAGGCGGCCGGTTGTTTCGTTCTCATCGTGCTATGCTTAGCCGTCAGCTACCACGCGGTCGCTGCTCGGGATGTTGCCAGGTGAGGTCAGATCGGGTGCGCTGAAGGGCATGACATTTTTCTCAGCACTATTCGGGAGAAAACCGCTGCAATGTCAAGAGAAAATTATGTGGATACACGAAGCAATCTTTCTCTTGCCGCGCTGTGTTGTTATTACCTTCAAGCACCCTTGCGCAATGCACCGTTGCTTCGAAACTGCGCGTCATCGTGGTTTGATTAGATGCGCGCCTTTCCTTCCGCCATGGTCTCTGACGGGTACAGCGCTTACGCGCGCGCTGTGCATTGAACAGCACATATTTACGCTGCATACTGTGGCCTACGCCATTTGTGGCAACCTGAAGCACCCGTGTTTCAGGGCCAAAGAGAACTCGGATGCGGGATCGGGTACATCGACGGCAGCCGTGACAACCGTGACGGTGACAACAACGGACAGCCCGGTCACTGAAACGGGTTAGTGCCCCTCCCCCGCCCCCCCCCCCCCCCCCCCAACTCTTGGTTTTTCAGCGCGAACGTGTGTGGTTGGTCCTGTGATGAAGCCTGATGACAGATCCGGATAACCACCCTAAGATGCTAGTTGTAGTATCCCATCCCGTTTGCTTCGATCATTGCGTCCAGTTATATCCATGGACCTTCGAAGCAGGGTGCTTTGTGACCGACTGTCCACGCATCTACGAAGGGTCACACAATGCAGAAATTGGGCCGAATGTCTCGAAAGTGGACCAATCTTATTCTTCTAGCAATCACGTCGTCCTAAAAATATTACTGTGTGTGTGTGTATGGTTGCTGGCGTTAGTACCGGTTTAACCAATGCGCCATTACGTTGTCGTGATTTGGGGTTTGAGGGGGTGTCATTTGGGGCTTGGGAGGCTTCATTTGGAGTTTGCTGGTTAGTCCAACGGGGGCGAGTTTGTGACTAAAACTTCTGCCATGGCCACTCCGCACAGATCACAGCGGGGGTGGGTGTGTGACTGGAACTCCTGTCATGACCACTCCGCACAGATCACAGCGGGGGTGGGTTTGCGATGAGAGCTCCTGTCACGACCACTCCGCACAGCTCACAGCGCTAGTGTCCGCCGACCTTAAATGTCATGCCCTTCATGTCTTAAATAAAGGACAGTCACGACAGTCCGCCGACCTGCGATGATCGCCGCCCGCCCGTCCCGCTCGCACTAACGCCCTGTTGCGCTCGTTTCGCCGGCAGAGTCGGAGGCCGAGCCGGAGCCGGACCCCGAATGGGAGATCGTCTACTCGGTGTGGATGGAGCAGCTGCAAAAGGACCTGTCGGACGTCTGGGAGACGGCCTGATCAGAGATTGAACGGATGCCCATCTGATCAGAGAATGAACGGACACCCGCCTGATCAAAGTGCGCAGGGTCGCCCACCCGATCAAGGGGCGCAGGGTGGCCCACGCGATCAGAGGGCGCAGGATGCCCACATGATCAGAGGGCACAGGGATGCCTACCTTATCAGAAGGCGGGTATTCACACAGCCGTCCTGCAGTGCTGTTCAGCCAAAACGCTGCTGTCCAGCGTGCTACTCGTCCAGAGCGTCACAGGCGTGTCATGTGTCATATATGTAATTATTTCGCACATTCTGAAATCATACGCTGTGTAACACGGGTGGACGACATTTTTCACCACGCCCAGCTAGGATGGACGCTCAGCATTTATGGTGTCACGTTACTAACAGGTGCAGGACGCGGAGGGTGCAACGCTGCGTTTTGAAGGCACAAATCAAAATAGGTATAAGTGCAGTGGCATTATCATCTGCAACTGGCATTTGTTGAGCATAAATATTGCAAGCGATGCCCTGCGGTTGACATGGAAATAGCGTCTGTAGCCTCCTGCTGGAGAGACCGGTGCGTCTGCCTGTATGGTGCATCACCTTCTGACCGTCCGACGGAATACAGTCTGTTGCTCAATATATGGAGAAGAATGCAAATGCTTCAGCAGCTTCAGCTAAACCTTGATTAGTTTATGTTCACTTGGACGGCATGCTTCTACTCATATTTTTGTACGTTGCCGAGAACGAAACATCCTCTAGATTTACATGGCATCTTTCACTTCGTCAGCCCTTCATTCTTTCCGTTGCAATTCACTTGTAAAATTTTGGCCTCACTTTTTGGCGAACAGAGCGCAAAATGAATTATTTTGTACGACATGTGTAACTGCAGGCAAGTTGCAGCGAGACAGGAGGCCCTCCAATTCATCCGGAAATGGGCTTCGGTGGAGCGGACACCTTCACTGTTTCTGATTAGAGTGCTGCGCGCCAGCAGCTCGGCGAGCCTCGCCTGTCCGCAGCGGAGCGCCCGTCTGGCAGCTCCTCCTCCAGTGGTACGTCCCCTCGTGGACCTGCGCCCGTCTGGCAGCTCCTCCGCCAGTGGTACGTCCCCTCGTGGACCTGTGCCCGTCTGGCAGCTCCTCCGCCAGTGGTACGTCCCCTCGTGGACCTGCGCCCGTCTGGCAGCTCCTCCGCCAGTGGCACGTCCCCTCGTGGACCTGCGCCCGTCTGGCAGCTCCTCCGCCAGTGGTACGTCCCCTCGTGGACCTGCGCCCGTCTGGCAGCTCTTCCGCCAGTGGCACGTCCCCACGTGGACCTTCGCCCAGCCCGGCGTGCAGCCGGCCGGCAGGCTGTCTTGGACGGCGCGCTCATGTCTGCGTGGACGGTCAGCTGGCGGCGAGCCGTCAGCTCCTGACCCTGTGACGAGCTACGCCGACGGCAGCGACATCTGTCATGCAGCCCTGCACGCAGTCA
Source organism: Pollicipes pollicipes (assembly GCF_011947565.3). NCBI lineage: Eukaryota > Metazoa > Arthropoda > Thecostraca > Pollicipedomorpha > Pollicipedidae > Pollicipes > Pollicipes pollicipes. The sequence goes on from NW_023596576.1 coordinate 9,737,608, forward strand.
CAGGCGAGCTCATTAGGCTTCAGGTGATGCCGACGGCAATTAATTTGTAATCTACGGGAGTTGGGGCTTCTCCCAGACTTATGCAATTTATGGAGGATGGCCAGAATTACTAGACGACAGATCGCATGCAAAACTGTATATCGAGAACCGCACGACCGACCAGAACAGTATGGTCATTTAGGTCATGAGTGCTGAAACCAGGCATGGTGGGACCACTATCTAACTACACAGCTTTCCTACGCAGCTATCACTATCGAGAATACAGCTTATCTACTCAGAGTGTAGCACACAGCAACAGCGCATCATTGACATAATTGCGGAAACATCTAAACGCCGAACAGAATGCGCACGCTGCATCTAATGAGTAGCGCAAAGTTTGGCCATTTATTTCCGATACCAAGGGCTAAATCCCGCCAACATCTTGCCAGGCAGATGGTCAACGTCAGGGACGTTCTTGACGAACTGTTCCTCGTGTTAATGCACCCGCCACACGTTCACGGGCATTCCATGTATTGCTGCATTACCGCACGGTGTTACGCCCCGAGGTCTGCTCGGCATGCATGCCTCTGGAGCAGCCATGCCTCGACATGCCGTGCTAAGTTTTTGTTAGTGGCCTCCACTCCTCTGTTCGCGATGTGGCATTTTCACTTTCAGTGCCTGCGCAGCAGCGCTGTAGTGCAGCCGCCTCCAGCTCTTGCGTCAAAGGCGCTCCGTTGTCGTGTTTCCCGCTCGGCCCGCGTGTCCGACGGATCTGCGCGCCGTTCGTCAGCGCGTAAACGGCGTCAATGAATGCCCCACGCCGCCACAGAGCGGGGCGCCACTTTCGCTGTCGCGGCGCGCACGAGGGAGACAGGGCCGGTCGCCTTTGTCAGATCGGAAAGTTGCGGCCCGGTGGCCCGCTGCGCCGTCCAGGCAAGGTGAGAGGTTGACTGGGCCGTCGGTCCACCTCCTGCCGGTCATCATGACGGGCCTGTTCAGGTCCGGGTCCGCGCCGAGGCAGCAGACCGAGCGCGGGGTGACGCGCTATCACCCGCACTTCCGACGGAGCCGGCCATGCCATTACAACCGAAACTTTCGCGCTGTTTGATACATTTTATGTTTCCGTTAGTTCCTTACCATGTTTTTTTCCCTGAGGTGGCAATGCGGTGTCTGATCAGCAGAGCTTACCGCGCGAGCACGGGACTAGCTTCACACAGAATGTCAGGTGCCCGCCAGTCGTTTTTGGAACGCAGGATAGCGGAGATGATATTTTTGGCATAATGCAGCGTTACGGAACAGCTGCCCGGTGTCCGTGGGCTGATATATTCGAAACCATTTCAGGCTATTCCTTAGGCATAGCCCTCGACCTTTCCATGTTGGCGGTCAATGTTTCTAGGGACAGTGGCTCGCACACTAATGCAAATGAAACGCGCAGCGGCACCCAACCGCTCCTGGTTATTGCTGCAAAACAAGCGACAACGCTGAACCCGCATACGTCATAGAATCAAATTTGTACGCGAGGGGCTAGTGAATGAAAATCAAGCGCTGAGTGTTTATCCCATCGTGGACGGATGGCTGGTTTAGAGTGTAACGCGTAGCGAGCTGATGACCAAATGCTGTGTCCGAGGCCGTTCTCCACTCGTTGATAGAAAACGTATGGGCGTTTGTCACAATTAAGATCTTATCGGCATCGTAGGCACCGCCCGGTAGACTTGCTGGGTAATCACGCCTTCGCCTGCTCGGTGTTTTGTGGCGGTTTTTGTTGTGTAATTGACGGTATGGAGGGATGGAAGCACTCATTCCTGAAAGACAGTCGGCCTGGCCACTCTTGCAAGAGGCGTCGTCGGTGGGAGTCACGCACGCTGGACATGGCCCACAGTGCCGAGGCGAAGCAATGGGCCGCTGCCGCACCGAGCTAGCTCGCCTCACTGTTCGACTGACACGTCTGACTTTGTCTCGTGCTCAGCCATGTCGCCTCCGTATCGAGCACGCTGGCACCGCCCCTGATCTGCGACTATCCCGGGACCTGCATGCGAGCACGCACTGAGCATAAAAACGGCCTCGTGCCGGCCAAGCGTAGAGATCAGGAACAAGCAGTTTCATCCGGGTCAGAAACAAAAAACGGCGTCATCAACAGCCAAGCCTCTTATCAAAGCCGGCTCGTTAATTCACCGGGCTTCTGAGTTCACATGCAGTGGATGGCATTACCATGGTGATTGTCATCACGAGGCCAGGTACCTCTCAATAAGCACCCGGACCTCCTGGTGTACCCTGACATTACTTTGCGTTACTTTCACGGTGCCCGGAGGGCTACTGAGCTGATGTCGGTGCTGTTTGTCGTCCCTGGAGGCTGAGCATCCGCGTTGCTTTGCGACAGTATTCTAATTCAAACAAAAGCGACCGTCTGCAGTATCAGGTGTTTATTTACACATCATGCGTACAATCGGCATGCCACTGAAGGCTGGTCACTACTGAGAGCCCGGCTGTGGCAGGGCCGCCCCCCTGTCGCCTGGCCTCAGTCTTGAAAGCACCGTCCCAGACCAGTGCTTACGACCATGTTCAAAGGAACCATGTATTTTCCGTGTTTGTGTAGTTATTGCCTAGATTTCCGACACAATCATGAGAGTTATGCAGATGGGCGGGGCTTTTTGAGACCAGCCGGACTTGGTCCGCAGCTTGGGGCCACCCATTCAGACCACCAGTTTTCCGGGGAGGGGACCTGTTCAGCTATTACAGGTGAGGTGGGCATACACTGCACCATGCTGAGTCGGTTGGGTCCTTCGATAAAAGGCATAACCAGGAATGGCGATGCCTGTTCGTTTCTGATGGCCTCGACACCTCCGAGCTGGATTTCGGTCCCACAGTGTTGAGAGAAATAAATGGATGAATTAAAAGTGAGTGCAAAAGTGGGCACCACACAAAGCCTGCATGCCTTCGGTGTAATCTGATGGCCATAGTTTTTATGCTTCTGACGTCAAAGAGTATTTAATAACTGACACAAATATTTATCAGCCCCAGCTCATTGCCATGGTTACTCAAATGTATTTAAAAGTATACATTTGTCTGAAACTTCTGCCCTCTGGTTTCCGGTTTGGAGGCAAGCACTTCCACAAATCGGCACCTCTGCGCCTGGCGACCGCGACGATCCAATTCTTTCAACTGTTTGCCGACACAGGGCTCGACTTACAGGAGAGCCGACACAGGGATGGGCCAACAGAAGAGACGACACAAGGCTGGACCTACACGAGAGCCAACACAGGGCTGGACTTGCAAGAGAGCAGACACAGGGCTGGGCTTACAGGAGAGCCGACACAAGGCTGGACTTACAGGAGAGCCGACACTGGGCTGGACTTACAAGAGAGCAGACACAGGGCTGGGCTTACAGGAGAGCCGACACAAGGCTGGACTTACATGAGAGCCAACACAGGGCTGGACTTACAAGAGAGCAGACACAGGGCTGGGCTTACAGGAGAGCCGACACAAGGCTGGACTTACATGAGAGCCAACACAGGGCTGGACTTACAAGAGAGCAGACACAGGGCTGGGCTTACAGGAGAGCCGACACAAGGCTGGACTTACAGGAGAGCCGACACTGGGCTGGGCCTACAAGAGAGCCGACACAGGGCTAGACTTACAGGAGTGCTGACCCAGGGCTGGACTAACAGCGAGCTGACACCAGGCCAGACGAGGAGGGAGAGGACATCGGGCTGGACCAACAGAAAGCCGACACCGAGCTGAACTAACAGGGGAGCCGATATCAGGTTGGACGACGAGAGGAGCCGACTCCGGGTTGGATTAACGGAAACTAACACGGAGATTGACTAACGGGAGTTGACAGAGAGCCTGGCTTGGTGGGGCCGACACACAGCCTGAATTGCAGAAGAGTCGGCAGTTGGTTTAAACTCCAGGGCACTAAAAAGGTGTCCTTCATTTTGGATTGTAAGCGGTGGCAGCCTTGCTGTTCCAGACCAATTATTGGGAGGCGACACTGGGAAAGGTTTGGTATCTGTCACCGAACCAGATATACTCGTTCCACCCAATTGCCCTTTGTACATTGGCATGTAGCCGGCCGAGGAAGACATAAGGAAAACGCAGGCTGTCAAGATCGGTCTCGCTAGGTCATTTAGGTGCCAGGAGACTGCGCGAAAAGAGCTGAGCTAGACAACCAGGTGACATACTGTTGAATGGAGTTAGCGGTTGGTCGCCTAGCGACACTCAGCGCCTTCTACTCCCCAAACCAGTGGTCAGGTGGTATTTCCCGTCCTTCTCGATAGATGTCGCCGTGGTTGGCAGGTCCGCCTGTGCCCCGGCGTCGCTCCCGGAGCCGCACGACGCCTCTGCGCGCCGCAGTTCGTGAGTGGCATGGTTCCCATAAGCAATCAAGCTGCAGCTTTTGCGTTAGATGTCCCCATTTCGGTTGTTAGGGACGGGCTTGGTTGAATCTATTTGGGGCGCAGGCCTGGCGCGCGCAGTGTTGAATTCGTCAGCCATATGGGCAGGTTGCTTCGTTTGTAGTCTGTGGTCAGCTGGTTACAAAAGCCATCTGTCACTCCTTAGAGGTGTCTCAATATATGTTGTGCGCTCAATGATAGCACAGCGTTTCTAGATGGTTAATGACAAGGTTGGAGCAGAGTGGGTGTAGGCAGCCGTTTTGCGATGGCAAGGATGGCCACTAGTCGAAATATGTACCTACTGTGGTACATCAGTGCGCTATTTACAAGCTTTCCCATGACTTTGTCGAGGCCAGGAACTTGGCGGACGACCGCCGTTTGGATTCGGAACGTCCGAGGTTCCAGCGGCCAGCGCACAGCGGCCCTCATCGGCCAGCGCACAGCGGCCCACATCGGCCAGCGCACAGCGGCCCACATCGGCGCACAGCGGCCCACATCGGCCAGCGCACAGCGGCCCACATCGGCCAGCGCACAGCGGCCCACATCGGCCAGCGCACAGGGGCCCACATCGGCCAGCGCACAGGGGCCCACATCGGCCAGCGCACAGGGGCCCACATCGGCCAGCGCACAGCGGCCCACATCGGCCAGCGCACAGCGGCCCACATCGGCCAGCGCACAGGGGCCCACATCGGCCAGCGCACAGGGGCCCACATCGGCCCGCCGCTGGGAGTCAGCGGGGCACCCGCCCCTCGTCCAGCGCGCCACAAAAAGGGGCGGGCGATCTTCTTAACATAACGCTGCCAAGTCAGTGCTATTGACTAAACCAATTATGAGCGTAAGAGCTAGGCAGTTTGTTGCGTAGAACGGAATACGTGTAATGCAGCGTTCCTCCCGCTTGCTGTTCTATGGGCCTGCCGATTGATACCACAGCTCGTTACAGTTTAAGCAAACTGATGGGCAGAAATTTGGAGCACTTGTATTGTTGTTATGTTTCATCGAACAGCGTTCATAACAACAACGAGCTTACTTGAAATATTCACGAACCGTTGGATTAAAATTCTATCGAGTCGTGTTCCGCGAGAGGAAGAACTCCTCAACCATCGTAGCACGTGGGAGGAGTACCTGTAAAGGCCTAGTTGTCTAGTAGCGTAAGCCCATTATCGAGCTTCTACAAAATCTGTCCCAATTTTAACGCAGACGCCATAGCAGTTTTGCGCCCCACTGCATGAGTTTCGGTAGTTGTATGACCATACCCTGCGATAGACGCCGCTGAGTGAAGGCGTCCTTGATATAGTTGCTGAAATATTTGTAGAATGCTTTGAAGTTTATGAAATAATTTGAAGTTATCTATAACATGAAAGACATATGTTACAGTCAATGTATTTTCTCGCGTCATAAGTTACATTTTGTGATCGGTCTCAACTCAAAATAAATGTCTGAAGCAGTTAGTGAGCTCAGTGCACAATACTAAATTAGTTAAGTCCCTACTTTTTAAACATCACATTCTACTAGGAACTTGCTTAAATAGCATGGCGGTTGGCTCCGTTAAGCTTGATTCATTAACTGGTGATAAACACATGAAACACAACGAATGCAGAAGTGGTAAAATCCACAGCACACCTCGACGCTACAAGTATACGGTCATCAAGCGCAGAGCGCTGGATGCGAAAACGGCATTCACGCAGCCACCGCGGGGGGTGGTGATAATGCTATGGCGTGGTAAAAACTATTGCTTTCCGTGCTGCTCGATACAGCCGCTCTGTCACGCCCGACTTGAAAACCATCTTCCAGATAGCCTGGGACACAACTGCTCCGTCGTCGCTATCCAAGCAACCAGCTTTGTTCGGCGAGCTCTCTGATGCAAACCCCGCTGAAAGGAATAGTTCTTGCAAATGTTTGCGATCCTAAGCTGCCTATCGAGAAGAAGCTGTTCGGAGCCAATTATTTACCTGCTTTCAAAAGGTGCTCCATTTTATGCGAGGCACGCGACGGGCCCACGTGGAAGCGAATATGTTCGCCCCCCCCCCCCCCCTCCCCTCCCGCCTCCTTCGACGTAGCCCGGCTATCGCAGCAGCATTCGTCCAGCAGTGTGGCGGTGAACACGTCCCCCCTCAGGCATGACCCGGCTGTTGCAGCAGGACTTGTCCACCAGCGTGGCGGTGAACACGTCTCTCCTCCGGCATGACCCTGGTGTCGCAGCAGAACTCATCCACCAGCGTGGCGGTGGACACGTCCCTCGCCCGGCATGACCCGGCTGTCGCAGCAGGACTCGTCCACCAGCGTGGCGGTGGACACGTCCCTCGTCCGGCATGACCCGGCTGTCGCAGCAGGACTCGTCCACCAGCGTGGTAGTGAACACGTCCCCCTCCGGCATGGCCCGGGTGTCGCAGCAGAACTCGTCCACCAGCGTGGCAGTGAACACGTCCCCCTCCGGCATGGCCCGGGTGTCGCAGCAGGACTCGTCCACCAGCGTGGCAGTGAACACGTCCCCCTTCGGCATGACCCGGGTGTCGCAGCAGAACTCGTTCACCAGCGTGGCGGTGAACACGTCCCCCTCCGGCATGACCCGGCTGTCACAGCAGGACTCGTCCACCAGCGTGACTTCCTTCACGTCCACAGCGTGCCAGGTCCGAGTTGCCAACCTCCCGCAGGCCCGCGCTCCCACGGCGGCCCCAACGCTCGCGGTGGGAGGCTGGGACGACATCACCGGGCGGGCTTGCACGCTCCGCCCCTGCTGCGACGGCACCCATGGCCTGGACACGGCACCGGTTTGCACACAAAAGGGCTGTGAACTGGAACTGTCTGGCCAGCCATCGCGGTAGTGAAAACGTGAGAGCACGGTCTCAAGCTTTTCGATAATTCTCGTGACGCGTGAGACATTTGATATCTCTGCACGTGTTCGTATAGGTTTGCGCCGGGAGTTTGCAGAAATACGGATGGACTTTCCCTTGGAATAATGCGGCTCATGGAAAACGACAATGAAATTAACGTGACTTGTCTGAAAGCCATCTCAATATATATGTCTGTCTTGTTTACACCATTCTGAGGAGATCATGTTGCTGAACACAGTGAATGAGAAATCAAAGGTAGTGAAATGATCCGGTTTCAAAACGAAATGAGCTGTCAGTACACAAAGAAAATTCAAATGACCTTTTTAAACGCGAAAAGCGATATAAAAGGTAATTTTTCGCAATTTGCTCAGATTCATTACAACGAAAAAGATGCACAGCCCACTCGTAATACAGCATTTATACCTTTTCGATGGTCGTGCAGTTGGCTCTAGACGGGTGCTCAACATGGAGATTGAAGACAAGGAGACAGGAAAATGAATATTTATGCAGTGCTTTATGTTTGTACCTTTTCCACTGGTTCTCCTGAGGAGCAGCATTTGCTGTGGAATTATAACTTCTTCACCACAGACATGGATCGATTTAGACGAGAATTGTGCATTCCATATGCAAGCATGATCATATGCGTACAGAAACACACCACACTCAGAAGCTGGCCCTGTGTCAGCGAGGTGCGGCGTTCGAGGGCCCATCGGGACCGACGAGCAAGGGCCCGATTGGAAGGCTGAGCGCCGTTGGGCCAGAAGACCTGGCTGTAGGTTATATTATGGACCTTGTCCTGCAGGGCCTTGGACTCTAATGTTAGCCTCTTGCCGCAATTGGGGACCCGCTGAGAAAATGACGCTTTTCCTTACACTAGAGATCGCCAACACCGAACAGTCGGCTGCGAGTCGGTCTGAGACCTGGGGCCCATTTGCCAAGTACAGACAATGCCGGAGCCCGCGATTTGCATTGATCAGGTTCCCTGAAACAATGAGTATGTCAGAGGCCCCACAGTGTACAACAGAGGCCCCGTGTCGGCAAGGGGCCCCGCATCGGCTTCAAGATTGGATTAGACTCCTTTTGTGCGGAAATGATCATTTCAGTGTTATGGGATAAAGGAGAGTGGATTACGGTGGGGCAGAATTACACGCGCCTGGGGGGAGGGGGGCAATCGACGAGCCTTAGCCCGCACAGGGACCTGTGTGCGGAGGGGGGGGAGGGGTGCGCTGGGCGTCCGGTCTGGGTCCTCCTCCAGGGGGCCTCTCGGCCCACTCGTGACTGACGCGTGCAGCCTGCCCCGGACAAGCGGGGCGTCGTTAGAATGCAAGATGAAGCAAGAAAAGGATATAAGGACCGGATCTGCCGCGATAAGAAATCCCTTTGCATCAATGGGGGTCCTTGCGTCGATTCGATGCTAACTGCCCGGGTTAGAGGACCTTTAGCATCAGGGAGGGAGCAAATGTATGGTTTATCCCTATAAGGGTCCGAGTCTTTGACTCGCGGCTCCCGATTCCCTAGCATGATAGCCGATAGGCACCCCGCGCTGAGCGGAATGGCCCTTCAAACCGTTCACCAGGATGGATATTGTGCCCTCTAGTGTGAGAAAGGGGTCCACAGGAGCCACTTTCCAGGGCAAAGGCAAGGGGTCCCATGAGTATTCAGCAGAGTGAATCAGAATGAGTTTTCAAAATAGTCTAAGCCATGTCTACATAGAATGTTCAACCTTTTGCAGAATTGACAGGTGAAACAAAATAAATGAAAAGTTTTGGGTGCCTGCTTGCAACGTGAAGGGTAATTACATAAAGACATTAGCGTACAGCAACACGAAAAAATTTGTCTTTACTCTTCCAGTGCCACCACTTAGATTCCAGCACCGGTTCGCGGTGATGTAAATGTTAATTCGTTGATACCATGAATCAAAACATCGCACAAGTGGAACAGACGGCAGAACTATCTTCTAAACGCATGGGTTGGTGCCTGACAGCGTCCAGAGATACCTATCTCGGGTCATCTGGTGCGTCATTTTGCCCGCTTGTTGACCGGCGACTGGTGCTAGCCGCGAGGTCGGCGCCTCGCCGCGGGTGGAGACTACAACGCCGCTTATTGACCGCTGACTGGTGCTAGCCGCAGGGCTGGCGCCTCGCCGCGGGTGAAGACTACAACGCCAGGCTTGGGATTTGTTTCTACGACTTGCGAGCACGCATGTTCAAAATTGCTCGGTAAAATTGTTTTCACTAATCGATTTGCATTGAAGGCTTAACGTTCCGAGCACACCATATGTCGGCCATGCTCATGCATTGTTGTTACCCAATTTAGATCTACAATCTACCGTTATGAAACTATTAATTTACCTGTAGAACCCTGGAAAGCCTGTCAAAGCCTCTGAGTTTCATCGGTTTAGACAAAGTCCACCGAAACATTGCAAAAGGATTGCTGCTAGTGGCTTATCTCGCGCAGTCATTTAACGCCCACTCTTTTCAGAGTTCATCGAATTCAAAATGCGAACAGAATTGCATCTTCTGTTAGCGTCTGCCTTCTGTTCCAGTTAAAGAAGGGATAAATTAAAAATGGAATAAGGATTAAGTGTGGAAAAGCGCACCCCCTCTTAATAAAATATGATGCATCTGGTAATTTTTGACGTGGGGGGCTTTCCACAATACGGGGAAGCCTTTTTCACCCCTCTGCGCCCACGCTTCACCAGTGTTTCGGCTGAACCCCTGTTTGCATGTGTACTCTGAGTTCGGCGGATGTATCTTATTTCAAATTGGTAAATGTAGCATCTGATGTCCTCACGCTGTAAAGAACCAAACGTTCCAAACGTTGTAACGGACCAAAGGCCCGAAAAGCCGCCCGATGGATCGACTTCGAACAAATACGGATACAAATATAAACGTCTTCATAGTGCACACAGAAAATGTGATGCTGCCCGCGCCTTCATCCATGCGGGCCCAACGTATCCTGAGTACTTGCATCTACCTACAATGGACATGACATACATACTTGGACCGATATGAAACCGCTTGCCTGGTTTTGCCGCCAGATTATAATGATTTCATCGGCAGTGATATACGTTGTGAGTGCAGGCTGTCATACCGAGAATGTGTGTGCGCCTAACGCCTCTAAGTCATATCGAACTAATTCAATGGCATTGAGCGCACTAGTTCAATCATCTGTTTGTATTCAGCCTTAAAATGTCGATGAAAGTCAATCACCGTCCATAACAGCAATTCGTTATGTAATTTTGCCTGTCTTAAACCGATTAATTGAGTAAAGGGAAACGCATAATAGATTCGAGCTTTTGACGAATGTGGCTTAGCGTTCCGCTTTCTTGCACCGTGTCGGTCTATTTGACGAAGGGTTTTCTGCTGACGTCTGCATCCATAACACAACTTTGAACCACATCCTAGTGGTGACCTCATAACTCGCAGTCACGAGGGTTGGGGCCGTGCGAAGAATTGTCTTTTAAGTAATGAGACCGGGCTGATTTAAATCTGATTTAGGTTCATCAGGGTGTTGAAGCCATCACCATGCCATCCGTCACAAACCACCATCGTGGACAGAATGGTCTTGGTTATTGGCTATCCATGTTCATAAAATGTGATGGCTGCTTGTCAGACAACGTAGGGAATGTACTTGCATGCATGAGCTATGATTGGCTCCCGCTTCTCTGCAATACAGAAATACAGAGTGGCGTTGCCAGGGAATATAGCATACCCACTGTGAGCGTCTGGGCACCAATCGCTTGTAAAATCACAGCACATGTGCAGTTGTCTGGCATAGCAGGATCGTGTCTGCTGTTGCTCCAAATTTGTGAACGGAAATAGGGATCGTACCCCAACATTTGTACTAAATACGCAGACAGATCCTGCTGTTTGTTTGTTTGCTGTTTGCATGTTTTGCCAAGACGACCGCAAATACGAAGATAGTTACGCTGGGCAAATATATAGCCCACTACGTCAACATGGACGTCGTGGCGGTGCAAGCACTGGGAACAGCGGATCACGAAACGAACATGATGCAAGCGGTTGCTACGCATCGGCGTCCGATGCTCCGGGCGTCAGCGGCACCGACCCATTGCTGGGGGAGAGAAGGGACTGCATCAGAAGGTCGCCACACTCGTCCCTCGCATCGCGTCACTCAAAACGCACTGCAGATGCCTGGCGGCCTCGCTAGTGCTGGATGAGGAGGTAAACAGTAAAGTCGCTGGGAATAATACTTCGCCGGGAATGCTGAGGTGGAAAGCGGGTCCCAGTAACGCATCTTGGCCATTCCCTAAACTTCGGGGTTAGACTAGTCACGACTACCATCGTCTGGGCGACGTTCGAAACTGTGGCGTTCAGCACTATTAGTAATACAGGCATCTTTTGTTCACATGGTTCTCCCCTATGTTACGAACATTTCGCTTACGTTTTCCATTAGCAGTTACGGAGATATCAATGATAAGGCAGTACTCATAGACAGCGTCAGGCAGTAAAAACGTAATTATGTCTAATGAGCACGCATGATTTTCCTCGCCAATACACTTAACAACTTACGATATATCAATCAGGTTATAAACACAGCACGTGGTTTAGGTGGCATTCTGTAGCAATACTATAACGTTTCTAGCTCCAGTGTGCTAACGCACACTGCGAGTGATTAACGTAGGTACTATACGTCGATAAGCACATATCCATGCATGCGTACATGCAATGACAGTAAAACAACATAATAGGATATTTACATCATGGATGTCGAGTCAAAGCTAAAAGAGACTAAAATGGAAAGGATGATGCTAACATAGCCCACAAATAAGAACGCAGAAAAGTTTGTGGTCATACGCACGCACACACCCCACTTAGATACCTAAACATACACCAAAGAACATTGAAAAGAACCTACCGATAAGTAGGGGTGGTAAAAGTGTGCTTTTTGTCGCTGACCGAATGTCTGCAGGCAAAATTGCAGCCAGTAGCATAAAGTGGTACCATATGACATGAAATTGTCCTGAAGTCCATGCACAGTAGCGTCATCAAGAATTAGCCTATCACCGAAAGCCTCATTCATCAGCACAATTTTGAATATCATGCATACAATCAAAACGCTTGATTTGTAATGTCCAACTAATGTCAGAACAACTGCTGCTGTTAGGAGAGCAGGCACACCGGCCCTGGACTATGGCATAGCCCAATCAACACAGCAGTCTTCTTCCAGCCTCGGGACTGGCCGGGGCCTCACGTTTGAACCCGATTTACGGCTGGACTTGATTTCCTCCACCACAAGGAAAAGCAAGCACAAATGACCTCGATAGCCAGGGCAGCTGAATATCTACATGACCGAATTTGAGCCTGTGGCAGGCAGCACGTGGGATGGCATCGAGTGCACGGGCCGCCTCGAGGCCCTTATGCAAGTCACGTGCCCTTCGAGCCTGTCTCAACAGTCATCAAACTCCCCACCCTACCTTAGGCATGCTCTAAGCTTGGCATATGTGTTCCCTGGTAGACGGCTTTCGCCGTGTCTCAAAAAGTAGACTGTATTGAAATTTGTTAAAAACTTCGCATTGGGTTACTAGTTCTTTTCGGAACAGCATACTCGCTCTGAAAGAGTGGGGGAGGTTGATGCGACACTCACAGCCCCCCTCCCCCTCGGGGTTTTGGAGCATACCAGTTCGGTATATCGTACTGTCGCGATCAAATATTTGTTAACCTTTAGGGCATCCATTGCGCGTGTGTTGACAACAAAAGCGTTTCTGGTTCCGGATAGGCGACGGTTTTTACCAGCACTGCAAGACAATGCAAGGCCGGCGGGGGCGGCGGGTGGCAAACGGTGATTTCGCCGACCGCGCACGGAGTGTTGACATCGTTACATTAATGAAACCCTACATTATAAATATAGGATCGAAACACATAAAATTATATGCCGTTGTCCAAATAATTAAACAAGAGCACACCTCTTGATGAGCCATGTTTTTGCGCTACATGGTTTCTTGCATATGAGTACGTAAAGCTGAAATAGTTTGGTTTTCGGGAAATTTTGAGCTTGGACATGCTCTAGCGGTATCAGTCAACGACAGGAGACTTCTTACCAATTGTAAGATCTCGTTAAAGACAATTTACCGCCTTTCTTCCGATAAGCTCTACCTTTCTTAATCTCAACGGCACGGGGACGCCCCTGTCAGTCGGCATTATGAAAACCGGCGCATCAGGGTAAGGGATAAAATTGTTGGCTATCATTATCTTTTATTGACTTTACATATGCATGCTGTAAAACTCTGCATCTCAGCTCACGAAAAAAATCCCCTGGTGCGGCAGAATGACACATTTCGTCACCGACATCTAAATGTTGGTAGAAATTGCTAAAAAAAACTGGCATTGGTAGATTTACACGCTAAGAGGCATCCAAATCTAAGCTTACCTGTGACACTTACCATGCATGATGTCAGAGTGTCAATTGAAATCAGTTTCTGGCGCCCTGCCCAGCTCCCATGTTGAACTGGGTTCCCTCAATGCTGGTTCCCTCGGCCCCCCCCCCCCCCCCCCCCCCCCACTCACACACAGGTACTTCTGACGGGAAAATTACCAAAAGGTGCGAGAAAAGCTAATCATATTACAAAACCCATTTTCTCTGGGCTATATTCATTGGCAATGACAAATGGGCTGCTGCTTCCGCCTAATCATGCACAAAAATTAACACTGCCGTGATACCACCACCGTAAAACTACATTGTCTTCCATTATTACGCTGCTCAAGCATTTCATTCTAAAATAAAACGAGCAAATTCGGAACTGAAATCACCTGTGATTTAAAGCACTGACAAAGCCTGTTGGAAACCACATTTAGCGGAGTAAAGGTTGCGAAGCCATGGGCTGCTACCTCCCTCCTAACTATGCATTAAATTGAAACTCCTGTCTTTATGCCACCACCACACAAACTATGTTTATTTGCATCATCGGTGTCGGCTGCATATCACGTAAGCTGTCTGCCTTCACAATCTGTACTAAATGTATGCCGTGATGATGCTAATGGTTCCATCAGGAAAATTTGTCCACTAAATATTAGCAAAAATGATAATGAAATATTTCACATCTGAATCCATGCAAATGTCATACTTAGAAGTGCAATGAAAATAAAGCTCTATGTTTCACTGAACTCCCAAGACCACAAATCCACAAAAGCCGCGCTATCTGAAGTAAAACTCTTAAGGAAGGGGAAATGGCAATGGAACCTGCATCCCTCTTTCTCCTCATTGCCGTATTTGCTACATCATCTCACTCCTTGCTCATCATTGCCTCCTCGTTGCACACATCAATGGCTATCATATAAATTTCCAGCAACCAAGACTCATTTCGGCAAAAGAATGAACTGTGAATAATTGTTTTCAAATGCCAGCACAACATTGCTGAAATAATTGTATTTGAAGCAGTGGCATGGTTTTTGAAGATAGGTTGGATGGAGCAGTGATTAAAATATGCCCTCTATCCCCAAAATATGGATGTCTCTCAGACTGACACACTTCTTCACAAACGTAGGGGGGGGGGAATGTTGGAGCGCTGAACTGAATAACAAACTACGCACACCCCTGATTTGCAGATCTATGTGACTTGTAACCGTGCCCGATCAGGACAAGAGCAACAATCGCATAACTTGGAACTTCAGAACCATTCTCAACTCCTGTCGTTCTGTTTTATGCAGAGTGCCTTTGACTTCAACACAGAACCCATGGTTTTTTAACCCAGAGCCTTTTCTGTGTCTTGAAAAGGCGGTATGAATAATCACAGGTCAATTATTGCCTAGATCGGAACACCTCGCCGACTTGCCTTGAACTGTCGATGCCTCTTGTCGCTGAAGGCAGAATGCTGAATCAGGGCACCGCCAAAGAGTTAAACAAGGCTCAAAAATTAAGCCCTGGGCAGGCAATCGCAGCACTGCAACGCAAATGCCGCTCGCAAAGGCTCAGCGCATTGAAAGCCACCGCCCACCTCTGTCAGTTGCATCGCAGCGACTGAAGTATGCGTTTGCGGCCAGACGGATCCTCATATCTGGATTGTTTTCAGTATTTTATATCGCTTTTTGGAACACCGAGAGTCAGCTGGAAAAATCAGCAAGTCGGCTGGCCTAATGCACCATAGGAAATACACTGCCCTGTCGCCGATCTGTCGCCGAATCGAGAGACCAGCTTAGAATCATAGGATAGTTTGGTCGTTGGGCTGGGATGAAATCCAAAATTGATACCATAGCGTCGTAGGGTACCGCAAAGAGTCTTTACGGAAAGATTTGCTTGTGTTGTGTGACAAAATGTGTTAACATGAAAGCATAATACCCACGTATGGAGGCTTAATGCTAGGTTTTGCAGAGCGCCCTGTGTCATTTCGTCGTGGCCGTCACCAAAAATAACTGTCAAAAGGACTTTTGGCACCAAGCTTCGCGTGAACACAAACATTTTTTTCGCCGACCGTATCCGCCAAGTCAGCACGCCTTTTACCCCTGCCGACAGGAGGTCTATTTTCGGGACCCACATGTTGATCGGACATAAATGATGGGGCATCATAATGACCTTCTTTTGACGGAGGTTTGTGGTTATTCGACCGCTGAGACTACCCTGAATAGTCATATATTTGGCCAAAGTTTTTAATTTATAGCAGTTGCAATAATTCATGACACAGTCTTTATGCGTCACGAATTATTGCATCTGCTATAACCTTAATGAATGTCTCACCCTGTGCCTCCACGCGGCCTGTTTACGACCGACCGTCGGTCATGGCTGGGTGCGCGCGGGAGGGGAGGGGAGGGACGAGCTGTCTGCGCGGTGGAGCCGACCTTCGGCTGCCAGTGGTAGAGCCGGACTCAGTCACTGACTGATGGTTATTGGCGCTGCCTCCGGTCGACGTCTGAGATCGATGATCTTCGCTCACGACGTGACGACTGTATTTAACGAAGTGGCGACGGGGCAGTTGATCAAATACTTTTCACAGCCCAGGCACTAATTGGCGCGCCACTGCTCACTGAGTCCAGCACTGCTTTGCGTTCAGAGTTTCAGTTTCAGCACTGCTCGCCTGTTACGAATCCAGCATTGCCTTGCGCTCAGAGCTTCAGTTTCATCACTGCTCGCCTGTTACGAATCCAGCATTGTCTTGCGCTCAGAGCTTCAGTTTCAGCACTGCTCGCCTGTTACGAACCCAACATTGTCTTGCGCTCAGGGCCTCAGTTGCGTCACTCTACCCTGCTAGCCACCACTCCTGGACGGTACTCGGTTTGATCTCTGGAACTAGAGCTACAAAATTGAAAGCCTTGACTCTGGCTCCAGCTCCGGCAACGGCCTATATCGCTAAAGCAACGCTTAGTCACGGCGGAGCATGAGATGGCCATGGCATGCCATCGCGCTTTGCCTTTGCACACATCAACCAGAAATATTTGGTATTGAGTTATCAAAGCGAGCTTGTCACTATAAAACAATATCTCAAATTCCCTGAGTTGTAAATGTCGCAACAAGGGTTTGAACAACACTCGTTAGCCCTCATCCCCATCCACCGTTTTTGTCCCAACGCAAACTGATAAGAGGGGAGGGTGAATGCGACCGCCAGCCGTTTCCCAACTATGCAAGATAGAGCCTCTTGAAAACGGGTAGTCTTGTCTCATGTGATTTAGTGAACGGTAAAAAGTTTTATGCCGTTAGATCAGAAATTAACTGCACTACCAGGCCAAAGGTCAAACTTTCCCGAAGATTGAGTATTTTCAGCTATTCATGCTGATACATACGGGGCCTCATGAGACATGGAGCATGGTCTCCGTACAATTCTTAGACAGGTACGAAATCTAAGTACGAAACTTAGACAGCTACGAAACCCCAGTACAAAATTTAGACAGGCGTGCGACTTGTTAAACTTTGAGTACAACGGTATGCATTTGTATACGTTTTGAGCTTGCATACATGACGCACGACTGGTTAACATAGCAGCGCTGTTCCGCCGTGAGTGGTCTGCGGAATCATCTGCTACCGCCCGCCGTCCGCGCCATCCGGGGATCGCCGTGCAGCGTTCCTTGTCAGAAACCTGAAATACCAAGTAAGTGTTACGCGTCAAAATATGTGCCATGGGTGCTCCAGGAGCTACCGAAAATTCAGGCACGTTGGCACACATTCCGGAGAGGCATGCTCAGGAGACCTAGAGGGGTCCAACCGCCGGCCTCCTGCCCCCCCCCCCCCCCCTCTCATCAGGGCACGGGTTAAAATATGACAATATGGTAAATACCTACAAGTCAGTATTCATTGTCGTGATGAGGACAAACATAGCATGCTACTCAAGGCGGGGGAAAAACTTGCACATCAATGTGCTTTGTACAATCTGTGGTCTCAGACTAACAGTTGTACTCGGACATGAAGAAAAGCGTTTGTCACCCGTAAACATAGTGACATGCTGTGGGCAGGGTGCAAACCGTGGCAGACGGAGCTTCGCAGCCTTGCGTTATTTAAACACCAGGTCCGGCACAAGCTCCTGGGGTCAGTGCCAAAGGCTCTGGCGTAATTATTGGTCTTCTGCCGAAATTTGATTTTCCCCATTGCGAGCTATTGGGTGTCAATCCCTGCGTCACCGAAGAACCCAAACCGGGTCGCCCTCATCGTATCGACTACTGTTTGTTTTTTCCCATCTCTAGAAACAAAAGATTCGGTGCGATAATCTGATTAGATTCTGAGAATCATCTTTTCCCCGGACACAAATATTGGGTGAGGGTTGACTCCCAGCACTATCATTCCAAGGCTGTGGGTATGCATATTCGGCCACTTGGGTGGCAGGAATGTCGACGTCTTTCATGATGCTACGCCCACGGCTTAGGGCTGACTGCCTGTTGCCACTTACCTTGCCCAAAATCAGCCATCAGCGTGAACCAGGCGGCGGTCAACCTAACACTGAAGGGTATCAGGCTTGACAAATGAGCAGGTCAGGTCAGAGGTCAGAGGTCAGTGGAGAGGTCAGAGGTCAGAGGGCATGTCAGAGTCTGTGTTCGGAGCCGAAGGGTAACGGATTAGCGCCTATGACTCGTCTGCAGAGGCCACTGGAGACCCAGTATCCTGGAAGCATGAATCTATGTGTACATCCTGGATATCCCACCGGATCAATTTTGGAGCGGTGTTTAAGAGGCGTTACACTTGAGTCTATGTCTGTTCCACCGAACTGTCGGGCCAACTGCTAATAAGTTGGCATTGAAACGTGATGACTAACAGGAGTCATTTGGCCCATGCCCGCGGCATCCTGAGGAAGTGTCACTTGATAATGGCCCCGCTCACGTGCGTAACTTTCCGAACAACCAGCCTCAAGTGCGTGATTTTAATCAGTTCAACAGGCCAGTAGGCGGTTGTCCTCGTCACCGTTTTGTCGTGTTACTTCTCGCCCTGTCGCCATGTGAATTCGGCAGGAGGCCCCGGAATAGCCAAGTGGGACCCGCAGAGCCAGCACCGCTTGCCCCAGCTGGTCCAGCCTCTCCATCTGGCCTCCATCCGGCGACAGACGCAGCGCCGTCGTCAGGACAAATTCTCCCGGCAGACGAGAGCCTCCTGAGTGTTGGTGTTGTTTATCTCTAAATCCGGTCGTCAAGAACTGAATTGTGTACTTGTGATGGGGGCAGATGACATTCTTTATCCTGGAAGCGCTGAAAACTTGAGCCTAACACCACGGAATCGAGCCCAGCACTCTTCGAAGTCATGCCGTTTGTGTACATACATTGCTTGCGCGGCCATTCACAGCCAAAATAAAGCGACACACGCAATATCTGGCCGGCGAAAATTCCGAACGTTTGTGGTTAATGTTGTTCAGTGCACTGCAGCGTACACTAGTGCAGCATGCCGGTGTCTCTTTACTTTTTGCTCAGGATGTTTCTCTCTGTTCATTTTGCGTTGCGTCGTGCCCGGCCGAACGGTAGGCTGCTGAATGATGAAATTTCGGCATAATGCGCCATAGAACAACGTACAGTGTCAAGTGCCGTGTGGATGTGGCAGGTGGGCAGCACGTGGCAAGTGCTGCAAGGTACACATAATAAATGTTGATGAATAAGCAATGAAATATTCCGTAGGAGTGTCTTACTAGGGTATAACGCGGTGGTTTCCAGTGTTAATGATGCGCACTCTACTCTTAGTCTGGCTCTATGTCGGCTCTCCTGTAGCTCCGCACAGACTCTGCTGTCAGTTCGGCTCTATGTCGGCTCTCCTGTTGCTCCGTACCGACTTTACTGTCAGTCTGGCTCTATGTCGGCTCTCCTGTAGCTCCGCACAGACCCTGCTGTCAGTTCGGCTCTATGTCGGCTCTCCTGTTGCTCCGTACCGACTTTACTGTCAGTCCGGCTCTATGTCGGCTCTCCTGTAGCTCCGCACAGACCCTGCTGTCAGTTCGGCTCTATGTCGGCTCTCCTGCAACTCCGTACCGACACTTTTGTCAGTCTGGCTCTATGTCGGCTCTCCTGTAGCTCCGTATCAACACTTCTGTCAGTCTGGCTCTATGTCGGCTCTCCTGTAGCTCCGTACCGACTCTGCTGTCAGCCCGGCTCCATCTCGGGTCTCCTGCAGCTCCGTACCGGCTCTGCCGTCTGCCCGGCTCTATGTCGGCTCTCCTTTTAGCCATGTGTCGGCCTGCTGTAAGCCTGTCCACGTAGCAGCTGTGCGCGGCTGGTTTGACGGCGCGACCACGGGTGCCCGACAGCCCAGGGTTGAGTGGACCTCCCGCTGGTGTAACGCCACTAGGTCAAACAGCTAGTGGATGGTGCGTGTCATGTCGTGTCTGCCGAATGGTGACTCGTCACCCCCCAGCCTCTCGTCGGCTGGGGGGAGGGGATCCACGAGCCGTTGGCCGCCTCGGGGACGGGCGTCGCTGCGGTCAGCGGGCCTGCTCGTGTGCTGGACTCACCACTGCAGTTGGCAAGTTTGTCATGGCATCATCTGGCGCCGTGACTTTTGTGCTCGGCGGAATATGCGGCCTTCGTGACGCACGATGCACAGCCGTCGTTCAGCCCGAACTAATACACGGTTTCGCAACTATTGGAGGGCATGTTGTATTAGCCAAATAACGTGTTACGGTGACAAGAATGGTGGCAAGGCGCAGTTTCAAACGCCTAAGGTTCAGATGTGACTAAGCAAGTACACGAATTTGTAGACGCGTGTCACAAAGTTGCTCCGTTATAGATTCATACATACACAAAACACAAATGCACTAGCCATCACTTCCAGTCAATTAACAGTTAATATAAATGCACTACACTTTTGCATAAGAGAGCGCACCGTCACTTGCATAGGTGCCGAGGCTCTCTTGTTCAGGCGTGCGTCGTTGGCAAGTCGCATAGCAGCTGTTTGCTGACGAGAACCCAGCTGGTTTTACGGAAGGAATGCAACGAGGTATTAGCATCACGAATGAAATAATTGTGCGCACCGTCGTCCTCGTGCGGCGTAAAGTATGCACACAGCGCTTCGACCAGTAGCTCTCCGTCCATTGGAGCGAAACATTCTGTGCATACTAACACTCTAGACGGGGGTAATAGTCTGAAAACTGCCGCATGTTTTCACAATCCTTGGATGTTTTGGTTGCCATCAAACCGGCCACGGGACACACAACACGCAGACATGTTTGCACAAAATGAAGATGAAGTAAATAAACACAGTTCTGTAGGCGTCGTGGTTTGCAAATTCCACCAATCGACACAGCTACAAACACATGAGCGAGAACCGCGTAGGTGTATCGCTAAAATCTCTTCCTTCCACAGCAACTTAGCATGATTACAAGTGCCAACATACCTCTGCTGCCATTTGCAAGCATTGTATTCACAGGTAGATATTCACACATATAAATATGATATTTTACATGGTATTCATTGCTACGTGTATTCGCATGTCTCAGAGCAATGTCTGGTTGTTATTTACCCTTCCATATCCAATCGCACATCCCTCACACATTCCTCTCAACATTCCTCCTCTATCGGTAACCTTCTATTTCGGCAGGTGGGTTGTGATAGGGCTCGTGATGAATTTCGATTTATCCTGACTAATGTCTGTCAATCAGCGGTTGCTGAGTACCACAAGCTGATACCGGATAGCATCATATCCTGGTAGCAATTGCTAGATAATAAATAGTTAAATAATAACCCTTCTAATTAAACGTGATACTGTTCGTGAAGGAGGGGTTCGCCAGTCTCCACGCATTAGTGCATATTTCCATAAGTTTTGTGAACATTCGTGCTACTATTACGGCTACGGGAATGGTGATATGCATAGTTGTGTGATTTCTTAATGCACGCAACTTACTAAGCCCAAAAGCATCACATTACTCGTAACGACAACAGCAAAAAATGACAATATCTTTATAAGCAATGTTAGATGTTACATCTGGGCCATCAGTCCGGCACACCTCAGCCGAGCTACGGAGTTACCCTGTAGAAGGTGCCAACAACAGCCAGCAGATAACGGCCACCGTAACGAGCCAGACGACTCTTTGGCATCTCGGGTCGGCATCGCATTATGGTGTAGCAAATCATCTCTGCATGACGCAAAATGCAAAATGATTGCCACAGAGCCGACCTCTTGTATTGTCGTTGAATTGAAACGCCAACGCTGGGCCTGCATGAAGAGACGCGAACATCAACGTTCATGATCTCCCAGTTCACCGCTGTCGGCGGCGTAATTGGTATTCTGTTTACTTTGAACGTCCATAATGACAGAGAGACTGCCATTATCGTAGCGCTGCTTGGTGGTGTTCAGGCTGTGTCAACACCGTAAATTTGTTGTTGCGCCCTGAGCTGCTGTTGGACGTGAGCGACCTCGGTAAACATGGAAGCAGTTAGAGACTTCTCATTACACGTTTTTCCTTACCCAGAGCTAACATGGAGAGTGCGCCAGGTTTCTAGCGAGGATGTGGTGCTTACGCGGGCATTCTTCTACGGTATGGACGGTGCGAGTAAACGGCAGCAAACGAACGATCAGGGCTCTAAAGGGATAGGTATCTCATGGCTTCTTGCTCGTAACTGACACAACATGAAACCGCCATAAGACCAAATGAGCCAATAAATTTGAACGAAACGACCAATTGTAGTCTTCTTGCCGTCGCTCTTGCCGTCCGTCCATTAGCGCTTCGGCGGGACAGTCAGCATGGTGATCGCTGGTGCGACGCATTTTAGTAACATTTTAGTAGTTTTGCGCATACCACAGTACTTGTTCCCGCACGACACGACTGGCCACGATCGGTAGTTAAAGGGGCCTGGCCTAACGTAAACCTCGCCAAGCCTTTTGGTTTTTCGGAGGAGAAACCTGTGAGCTCTGAAGCGAGCATTTCAACCGACCGCGCACAATGACCGTGCAACTTTGTGGTTGATGCCGCGGAAGTTGGGTTCCCTGTGCCGCCACGATCTGCGGTGAACACTGCACCAGTCACAGAGCACCTGCCCGCACCTGGCGCTGGCAACGACTCCACAAAGCCCACATCATAGCCAAAAGTCTGCACACATCCTGCATCGCGGAGAGCGTGAGAGGGGCGGGCGCGAGCTCTTCTAGCGACGGCTCAGTGTTGACACGTGACCGTTGTTTGCTAATCGAGGTGCGGGGTGACGTTAGCAAAGCTTGCCTCAGTATACCAACATGTGACTTACGTTACATAAAAACCGGGAAAACGGAGGGCACAGGGGAAGCACCTACCACAAATTAAGACACTGGTTCGTTCGGCAACGCGCTGTGACGGAGGCTCGACCGCCAGTGTGGCGACACCGCAGCGGGCGGCGGCAGCCCGCGCCGCGTGAGCCGCCGACGGAGCCGCGCGCGATTACGCGCCACCGCCGCCCGTGTCGCGACACCGCAGCGGGCGGCGGCAGCCCGCGCCGCGTGAGCCGCCGCCGGAGCCGCGCGCTGCGGTGAGGCGCGCCGCGATTACGCGCCACCGCCGCCCGTGTCGCGACACTGCAGCGGGCGGCGGCAGCCCGCGCCGCGTGAGCCGCCGCCGGAGCCGCGCGCCGCGGTGAAGCGCGCCGCGATTACGCGCCACCGCCGCCGCTTAACGCCCAGCTAACGCGAGCAAGCCAGGTGCATGGGTGAGCCGTGTGTGACGCACTGCGGCGCTACGCACCAGCCGCACGAACGTTTCGCCAAGCGTCGTCTGTAACAAATTGCCACGCTGAAGCAATATGCATCCTTTTCCCCGTTTTTCTTGCTTTCCATGCACGCTGATAATGCATAAAACAACCGCACAGACGTGCATTGTAGGAAAGTCGGGAAGCTCGGTAAACAGGACATTGGCAATTCTTCGCAACGTTTTTAATCATCGGCAACGAGTTGGCATGACGTTTTTTTAGGGAAGCAAGTTCTACAGTCACGAACGATTCCACCTGTTTTAAGTTATGACGGCTGAAAGGAATTTGTAATTTAGGGAATGGGATTCTACTAAGACTGCAAAAAATCGTGTTTTCTACAACGAACACTTGTGAGTAAACGGCTCTTTTCAATCCCAAAAAGTCCCAAACAAGTGTTTCATTACCGCGTCCACGCTGGCCGTAACTCTATGGGCTAATAATACTGCTGTAATGGAGGTAAGGCTGCCGTGTGCTCGGCGTAGATAGAGTCCATGCTGAAGGTACACTTTGCGTAGTTATTAAGGCGCAAAGAGCACCATGTGGAAGACGGAGTTGTCAAATGCCTGAATAGTTTGACGCAGCCCTACGTATCTCACTTATAGATTCAACGGGGCTTTAGAACGCATTCAGCAAATGGGGCTAATTAGCCTCGTCTGCCTCTCATCCTAGCAGAAAGGGCGGGCGCCGCACACATTTGAATGGAACAGCCAGTACTTCGACAGCCCAAATCCCTTCAATCGAAAAGCAATCATTGCTGACAAGCGCAACCCCGCACTTCGTTCCGCGAAGTTCGCGCACCGCTCTGCAGTGCCCGCCGCGAGCGACCACAGCGTGAGGCACGGCGTGCGCCGAGCCGCCGCCACTTCACCGGACCTGCAGCAGCACTCCGCTGGTCACCAAGGCACCGCTGGGCGCCGGCCATGCTGGCGAGCGCCGCTGGCCGCTGCTGGCCGCCGCCGGACGCGCTCTGCACGGACGCCGGGCAGGCACTGCACGCGCCACCGGGGCGCGTTCGGCGCACACTACGCCGCGACGGCGACCCACCGACCGGCGCCTGCACTGGCCCCGCCCACAAGCCGCGCACGACACAGCATCATGCCGGCGACCTCCGTCACCCGTTTTTGCAGCAGGACGCAAACACACACTGCGGGGATTTGGGAATGCTGGAAAGGCCTATGCTGCCCTAAGTTATGTTTAAGTTTATGATCTGCGGTGATTTTGCAGGTTTTTGATTAGTGGGTACCGTGGCGTGGTGCGAGTGTCCGATTAAGACGTTCCATCTAGCGGGCGGGATGTGCAAGAGGCCCGGCCTTCTTCGAGAGAAAACTTTTGGAAGGCTGCCCGATAAGAACGAAAATGGTGTGGCGAGCAATGGCGTGGCCTAGTTTTCCTTCAAAATAGTCGGGAGAGTGAGTGCGAAATCGTGCTCGTATAAAAGCGGAGAGCGGGGCTGGAAAGAAGCATCAGTGATCAGCCGAAGGTGGTGGCAAACGGTCTCCTCCGAGCTCTATTGGATAACCCATACACCCAGGTGAGTGACTGCACCGACGGCACCGGGAGAGCTCGGGATCCTCAGGGCTCGTGCTGCGCTTGGATTCCAACCTAAAGTTTGGATTTCATGGTACCATGTTTCTTTATGGTACCTTCCTGCATTTATCTTATGAATTTCGAGTGCGGCGATATGCCATTTCTTTACGAAAGGTAACAATAACGCACTTAAGGGGAATGCTGCAGATACATGCAGTCTGGGAGAACCTACCATCCAAACCCACCACGTACACACCCGCTATCGCATCATTTCCTAAGATAGCGCCCTTAGCTTTCCTTGAAGTCGTTCATCTTATGACATTTCTTCTAGTTGAAGGAAACAGAAGGCTTATAACGTCGATGCCTCAACCACACCAGGCTAAATACTTAGCTTATACTTTAAAATCATAGCACATTGTCTTTTTCTTACTCCCTTGTTTGTGTGCCTGTAAGCAAAGTTTACTTTTTGAAAAGATTTTGATTGCAGACAGTCCACACCACTTCAGCAAAGTCGATTAATCATGGCTTGCGAGCATGCTATATGTCATATGACGACGTACATCATCACACTTGAGGCAGGCACTGTGGCCTTCAGTCTGCAAATATTCCAGCTTATCATAGTCGGCATTTTGACGATAACCTTAAGCTCCGTTCGCTAACTTACAGTCTGTTGCTGGCCGTCTGCTGAAATAGGTTTAAAACAGGAGCAAGTGCTCTTTTTCGTTTCTTTCCTGAATCACCGAGATGTTTAGAGTAAGGCCATAGGGCTTCATGTCATGTTCGCACCTGCATCATATGCGCGTTATATCGACATGGCTCTCCGACAGATTCTCATACCAAGAGCATTGCGACAATTATTGTAAACGTTTGCAGTGTATTGCAGAAAGATAAATGGCACCCCGACACATTATAAAGATTAAAGTTTGCACCAGCTTTAAGGTTATTTCCTGTCAGTTCGGTTTCTGCTGAAACGACGAAGTCGAAAATGCTTCCAGTGTTTAAAGGAATCTCATGCGACATGCAACCAAGTGGCAACATTCCCACACAGAATACCATCAAAATAGGGCCAAGTTTACCACTGCCGCTAAGCGCCCAATTCACATGCTTCACCACCACGCTGGTCTGTTGAACCCTCTCCGCCGCTCCGAATTCTTCCTTGCAACGAGTGCCGTTCAAGCAGATGCCACAGCGTCACGAACGAGGCCGCTCAGTCACGAGTCCGGCGGCGCGGCGCGGTGGCCCGGCGGCCGTTACCCAGCGCCTGATGAGTCACGCTGGGTGCACAGCGCCGCGCCTCTGCGGGCTCGCTCCCCGCACACCGGCCCCCATCGACCGCCAGCACACCAACACCAGCGGTGTCAGAGCCGTCGCCTGTTGGCCGGCAGTTACCAGAGGCGTGCGGCAGGAAAATAGCCAGAGCCGCGGCGGAAGCACTCCCGTTCTCGTCAGCAGTGCGACGGCACAGTAGAAGCGCGCGCGGGGCCTGCCAAGAGCACTGTCATTCAAAGTGTGGCGGCTGGGCCTCTGGCTGGAATGTGATGGTGGTTAGTGCGGCGGCTGGGCCCCTGGCTGGAGTGTGATGGCGGTAATGACCCGTGCCCTGCAGAGGCCGCCGCTTTAGCTACCCCCCCCCCCCCCCCCCTCCTGCAAGTAAGCCGCGTGAAAGCCACGCAGCTGACACCGAGCCCCTCTGATCTCATGATGGTCAAATCTGATGCAGCACAATTTGAGCTCCGTAATACTTTCTGTGGGACACACTCTTTTGCAATTTTTAGTGCCGATCTTTGCAAGCTTTTGATTTATGGAACAACGGATTTTCTCCGTATAGTGGTGAGCCAGTGGCCATAATTGCGATCGTAAAAGGTCGTGTTCCATGTCTCAAGTGATGAGTGCGTTCTAGTTAACCTATGCGGTCGATTCCCCCACGCGGTGGTGCGGCGGGCAGGGCTCGTTGCTAGTGCATATGCGAATGTTGTTAATGCATAAGTATCGCTGTTTGAGTATCGCTGAAATGCTTATGATTATCATTTTGCTGGCCTGCTACCAGTCTTTTAGCGAATTAATCAATTCAGGCCAATGACAAGCGCACGCTCGCTTTCTTTTACGTCCAGCAGCAACCCAGCACCTCGCCCCGCTCTCGGTCTCTAGAGACGAACGCTTCACCGCACTCACGCATACCGCGGCGAGCAATTACACGGCTCTGCTGCGTTAACGCCGAGTAAGCCAAACTCGAGCATGCCTCAGTACATGAAGCACGTCGGGCCGTGACTGGCGGCACACGGCATGACATTGGCGATGCAGCCGCGGCGCTCTCTCCCTCAACACGTTGGCGCGCCGCCGACGCGTCCCCAGCCGGCCCGGCGCCGGCGCCGACAGCCCGGGTTTCTCCCCCATGGCGGATCCCGGGCAGTCACGAGCCTCCATGCACAGTCGTGACGCTCGGCCGCCTGAGAGCAGTCTGGCAACGTGAGTCGACGGAACGCAGCTGGTGGCCGTCCCCATCTGGTGTAACAGCCCAGCCTGAGCAGGCTGAACAAGCGGAGCTGCCTGAGCTGGCTGGGGCCGCCTGAGCTGGCCGGAGCCACCTGAGCTCGGCGGCAGCCAACAGGCTCTGACCGGCTCCGGGCGGAGCCGACGAGCTCAGCCGAAGCCTACAGATCGGCTGCGAGTGCCTATGGCCAACTCCGGACGCCGGTGTATCTGCGCCCCTCTGACCGACTCCGGACGCTGGTGTATCTGCGCCCCTCTGGCCAACTCCGGACGCCGATGTATCTGCGCCCCTCTGGCCGACTCCGGACGCCGGTGTATCTGCGCCCCTCTAGCCGACTCCGGACGCCGGTGTATCTGCGCCCTTCTGGCCGATTCCGGACGCTGGTGTATCTGCGCCCCTCGTTCGGTGCACATTTGGATCGCTTCACACGCCGTCGGCTAATGTCGTTTGGAACCGCGGGCGTCAAACAGACCACGTATAGTTTAGGGCCATTGGTAAAAGCCATAAGTTGGGTTGGTGTTTGATCGCTTCTTTGCTGTTGATTTTGCGCACTTTTTCCAGCAGGAGGCTGTGGAGATGGACATTCTTAAAGTACGCCGCTGGCTTGTTCCTATTCTGCAGTGTCACGCTGATTCTCTCGGTTTTTCCCGCCTCACCCGAGTGCGGTTCATCGGAGAGCGAGGCCATTCTGCGCCGTCAGCAAAAAATGTGCCACATTTGTCAAAAAGCGTGATCATCTGGCCGCACAGCCTGGCCAGGGCACCCGACGACCGAAATAGAGCACGTCTGCCTTCACGGCAACTGCATCGGTCCAATCACCTAGGTTTCTCGGCTTCACGCGTCTGAGCAGCCTGTCACTGCTGGACAACGGAGCTTCCCACACCAGCGGCCGCAGTCGTGACCCGCCGTCTCTTCCGTATTTACCCAAACGCCGCGTGACGCAGCGCGCGCCTTATCGACTCTCGAATGGGCTCTTATTCTATTTTTGTCAAAGCACGCGGCACATGCGGCTCTCGCTCTCTCCTTTTCCGTCGTTTATCTGTGTACTTGGTGGCTTAGTTTCTAAAAGGTAAGTGTTAGATTGCTTTGCACACATTCCAATCGTAATTATTAATAATACATGAAGACTTGTCTGGAATCACTGAAATAATGCAAATAGCAAACCATGATCGTAAGGCAGATAACCATTGCAATGAGATATTTGCCACAGATCAACAGTGTCACAAATAAGCCACTGGGACAATGCCTCTTCACACCTCTTGGCAAAGTCTGAGGCGCGCCCCCCCCCCCCCCCCCTCTCCCGCCGCTCGCCACCTTCCTCGCGGCACCGCCAGTCGCGGCTCGCGGCAGCACGTGTCACGCGCGGCCGGCAGGCCACGAGCCCGCCTGGCCTGCAGCGTGAGGCGTGCCACGGCGCACACGGCGACGGCCCCCTCCCAGGCCGGCGGCCGAGCACGACTGCAGCGAGGCCGCGTTGGGCTTCTGACCGCTGCCGCCGCCGCCGCCGCCGCCGCACCAGCAGTGACCCTTGCTCAGGCTCTCCTGCGGCCGACCCAGCCGACGGTGGGCTGGATGGGGACTTCGAGTTCAATAGCAGGAGCTAATACATTCACAAACTCGTGTTTTTCTTTTTCCAAATTTGCGTTTTGTACTTCTAATTATCTACCAATGTCTTTATCTTTGTATTCCGCATGCCATTTCAAACACTGTAATTGCAGGACGACGTTTCATGCATCTATAGGCTACCGCAACACACCCAATCTAACTCAACAGAGGCCAACAGGTTAAGTTTGAGGGTGAGGCTCCACCAAATTTGGTCTTTCCGGCGCTTTGCTTCTGACTCTCGACGGTGACTGACACTTGGAGTTATCTTGCACTAGGAGGTATATGCATTTATGTCTACTTCACAGCTGATTGCACTTGTGCTGTACCCATGAGATCGATTTCGGGTCATTGATTCGTAGGATCCCTATGGTGGGAGGTCCAAATGAGGTGGGGAAGGGAAGGTCTGCTTAAAGGGAGAGTAATTCTCGATATCCTTGAGACATTTTCTGAAACATATTTTAAAGCCTAAATTTTTGACAATACTTAAGACATGTTTTATCTCACTTCACTCCAATAGAGCCTGGCTGCGTAATCCGCTTGGCGTTCTTGTCTCCCCAAACACACTCATTTCAATGGAACGAAGCTATCAGATGAAAAGCTTCGAAGGTACCTGCACTTGCACGAGTTAATAGCTATGATAAGTTTACACACGCTATGAAAACTGGCGATCAATAGAGTTTTCAGATCATGCACACCACGTTGCCTCGTATTTACATGCTGATGGACTGCATTCACTGCTGCACGGCGATTTTCCACTCTCCACGGTCATCGCGGGACTGCATTGCAGCACGTCTGTCACGCGCACACCTGCCACCTGTCACGTCTGTCACACGTAAGCCTTTCACCTGCCACATCTGTCGCACATATACGCCTGTCGCCTGCCACGTCTCCCCTCCGTCTGTCTCGCTAATCAGGCCTGTACCCGTCCAGGCTGCTCTGGAGTCCGACATGCGCGGCACCATGATTACGCGACGGGTGCGCTGTTTATCACGCACAGCTTCATCCGTCACTTGCTCGCTACAAGACGACCGCGTGCACACTCGAAGTCAAACGGCACGTGCTATCATTTCTCCGGCTTAACGTCCCCCATGTCGGCGCAGATGACGCTTCAGACGCCATCTACCGTGGCGTCCGAGCGCCTGTGGCGCCATCTAAAGCCACGGACGTTCAGGCCACCCCGAAACTTGTTCTTTATCATGGACATTGCTGGTCTGCGGAATCAGGCAAATGCAAAACCTAACCTAACCTAACCCAACCTAGCACTTTTTTGGAATGTCGACCAGCTGAGCATCGGTCGTCCCTTCACAACAGAGAGCACAGAGTGTCACAATGTCATTATCCGATGCTCAGCCCCTCATCGATGTTGGACTTTGGACTTCAAAGCTGTGCTGTGCTTCAAAATCGCATTGATTGCTGTGTTTCCCGATGTTTTTAGTCACAGACGCTATGGTGTTTAGGGAGATTAGCAATTTCCACCATGGAAGAGCTCTTGAACCAATCGGGGTGCACGCCAGGCTTTCAAGTTAGTTCTCTGCATATTACCCGGAGCAGTGTTCGATTTGAGGAGCTTTGAGGCCACCTCAGGCATTAATGTGTTGGAGACAACTCATTCGTAAGCACTTGGAGACATAAAAAACTATCGTTGCTTATGCGTTGGTTAGTGACTCGATTCCATCATTATGAGATAACACATCACCGCGCATAACATTGCTGCAGCTGGTTAGATTCACGTGAGTTCGTCTCCCAGCTGCAACTTGTACTCAGGTAAATACGATACATGAATTGAAACTAATACCAGCGCGGTTCTCCCTTCATTACATTCACACGGAGTAACTTAATTCCGCTTTCTTCGTTTCCGTCAATCGCGGGCTCTCGCATTAAAATGCGATCTTTCTCTCCAACGATCCGTCAGATTCAGACTCATCACTCGTCCCAGAGCGTTGTCCAAACACCTGGGATGTCTTAACAGCGCAGGCATCTGTTTGAAAAGCGAGCCGCGGACTAATGTTTAATGCATAGTTCGCACCGGGCATGTAGCGCCACCTATGTATCGGCACGTCGGTGGTGGCGCCACCATCGTTGGTCTGACCATCTGTGGGGCTCATTGGGAACTTCAGAACCGTGTGCTCGTCTCACCATGTCGGCCATTTTTTAAATGCTGTTGGTAAGATCATTGAGCGTATTATTGCTATTATTTGGTGCATGGGTTTAGAATATTCTTTGTGTACTGGTGGGTGCAGGAAGCTGTAGGAAAATTGCCTTACCGATAGTCCTGAAGAAACCTCACTACAGATTCAATACATAGGATCGCCAGGCTCTTACCAGAGCGGCTGCCAGAAATTGATTTCGGTTTTGCAGCGCACTGTACACCTTCTCGACGGTGTGGAGAGTTTGCCAAGATGGGACAATATGTAACAAATGCACCTCCACACATGGCAGCTGTAGATCTTGGAAGGGGGTGGGCATCAGGAGGATTTTTAGATCAACAAATAACATCAAACATACGTAGCGAATGCCAGGTTTTTGGCCTTCTAATACTGACTTCACCCCTGCTCCGATGATAAGTCTCTTGTGAGGCACACCTAGATACTTTGAATGGGGCTCATGGGATCGACTAAGGCGATGGGTGCGTTGCAGCCGTCAACTAAAGCTTCGTGTTGGCACCGCCAGATCGCAGTCCTGTTCGGGTGATGGGTCCTCACACAAGACCCAATTTTATGATTCGGATGGTTTCAGGTCGGCCAGGGACCTTCAGCCTGTTTTCACAAGCGCATCACTTACTCCATGCAGGATATCTTCAGAGTCAGCCCTAGCTCAGCTGACCGGATCAGTTCGTCATTGCCTGATGTACTCAAGTCCCTCGTGTCGTGCAGTTTTGTGGGCACCAGCCTGGCGTGCCGCATTTGACAGCGACGGCCAACGCTTATGACGCATATCATCGTTTACTATGGCATACAAAATTCATTTAATAACTGGTCACACCTGGTAAAGTATTACAGAAATGTTGAAACTGGTTGGTAAAGTCGACCGCAAAACAGACACTGAGCGAGTTCGCTATGGTGATATTCTACTAACAGCATCATTTCTGACTTCACTGCATTGTTGGCTTTTCGTTTTCGTTCAAGCCCATATTTGGGCGCTTACTCCTCCATTTGCACCCCTATGAGATCCCCCCATCTTCAACTGGTTGGGATGGCCTGTTGGCCCTTAGCGTGGGTGTCCCAGAAATCTACCCCATCAAAAATTTGAGACCAAATCGGGAAGAAGAAGATGTGGGCATGCGCTTGACGCTTAAATGTTCGTGCAGTCACCGAAAAAAAATATTAAAAACCCGGCGGACATATTTACCCGCGTGACTTGGTCTCCCAGTGACCAAAGCTAGCCAGAACTCACGCTGAGCAGTTATACCCAGTGATAAGCCGACTGTTCTCGACTGAAGTTGGCCTGTTGTAATATTTAATGATTGGTCTTAATGTCTGAGTGTACATAATGTTGTTGTCATTAGCTGCCCTTACGTAAGGTTGCTACATGGATGAGGACTGCCTTCTAGACGGATCTTTTGGTTTTAATTGCTTATGTTCAAAACGATTGCTTCACCTACAACTGTTGCAACACCCATGTTTGTGTTCTAGTGTCGTCTTGAAAAGCTCACCTTCCTAGAAGTGTGTGACTGGGCGTAAACCTAGGAACAGGAGCGGGCCAGAGGGCGCTTCTGGTCTCATATATTTTGCGAAGTTCAACGACAATCCAATGGTTACGCATGGAAAGACGCAACTTCAAATAAGTGTTTCCCGTGCTTTTTAAGGTTCTCGCTTCCTTTGACAGGAGTTATTACGCTGGACAAAGGTTTGCGCTATTGCAGAAGCATTTGAGTTAAAACTCATGCTTACTTATGAAAATTTACGGTGTGCAGATTCAGAACGGAGGCATTCCTCCGTTGTTTGAAAGTCCAAGCTCTGGGAAATGTGTGCAGACTTCGAAAGCCGCGTGAGAACGTCTTCAACCACCACGTGCTGGACGATCCGCCGTCTACGGACGTGTGGAAAGCATGAGCTTGCCAGCATTTTGCTGTCGATGACAACGGCTGCTGAAACCGCTGCCGGTCCGAGCCGGTCCGCCATGTCACCCGTCCTCCCGCTTTCACTGTTTGGCCCATGACATTTCGCAGCAGCGGAGCGTTTCTCGCGCCCGGCTGGTCCGCCGCTTCGGACAGCGAGCACTGGCCCTCGCCACGTGGTCCCGGCTAATCACATCGGAGCCGCGTTAGGCCGGGGCACGCAGACCCGAAGTGGGCCGCGTTTCACCGGCACGCGCTTTCCGCTCGCCGGCTGGCCAAGGAGAAAGGACGGTGAAACGCGTGAAGGGTGGGAGAGCCCGGTGCCGGCGGCGCCACGCGGGGAGGGGCGTGCCGGGATTCCGCCGCCTGTTTTTACCGAACGGCATTTTTTCATCTCAGGCACACGGGACTTGCGCTCATGCCCCTCATCGTAATCGGATGAAACGGCACGTGGGAGCGGCCCAACAATTCAGACGGATGGTGGCCTGTTTGACACGCATATTGCGTTAGCCTCAGGGATGGAGCGCGCTTCCGCTAGCATGCCTCCCGCGTGCTGTGTTACCTGGCTTCTGTTTACCGACTGATTTCGCAGCTATCGCGGCCGTCAAATGAATACTTCAAAGATGTGGCTAGGCATAAGTTGGCATTTGCAATGTTTGCATAAAGTTCCGCTTCAAAGCCCTGACACGGTCTTATAATCACAAACGAGGCGCTGCGGTGTGGTGGTTTTGACTTTTCTCAGCTCGGGTTTTCGCAGATGATCTTTCACAGCTTAAGTCATGCCTGATTGCAAAAGCAGGTTTTCCGCCCGATAAGTCGCAAATATTTGAAACACTGAACTTTGCGCTTTGTTTTAGGCCCTAGCATTTGGCCCTCATCAGGCCCAAACTTCCTCGAATCAGCGGGCGCAAAGCATCAACTCCTAATAAAAGGCGACATAAGGAACGAATCACGAAGACATGCTGCAACTCCTAATTTATTGAATCAAGTGTTAGGCGTCCGCTGGGCCGAATCTGTGTGAACAATAATTTCAGATTACTCCTGTACACTTGGGCACCGGGATGGGGCCCATTTCTGCCAACCGCCACACCGATTTGGCCCTGGGCCATGAGGTGCTTGGTCTGCGTTGGTGACAACGTTGGCGACCTGATGCTAGTTTAATCATGTGCTGTTTTTTTTTTGCAGAAAGTCAACATGAACAAGAGCGTGCTGATCGCCTTTGTCTGCTGCTGCGTGGCTGCCGTTGCCACAGGTGCGTCGTGTTCCGCTCGGGGCACTGTGACCAGTGCTCACGCCAGCCCCCAGCCGCCACCGCTCTAGGCTGGACAGACTCCCCACTTGACCAGTGCTCACACCAGCCCCGGGGGCCGCTACCCCCTAGGCTGGACAGACTCCCCACTTGACCAGTGCTCACACCAGCCCCCGGTGGCCACCACCCCCCTAGGCTGGACAGGCTCCCCACTTGACCAACGCTCACACCAGCCCCCGGGGCCGCCACCGCTCCAGGCTTGACATGCTCCCACTTGACACTTTAAAGTAAATGGAGATCAGCTTGATTGTCATCGCTAATGGGCGCGGAGTGCCGCTTCGTTCCACCCGGTCTGGTCAGAAAACTGGGTCAGCTGGAGGCGGCTGCGCCCGCGGACCAGCCTCGAGGCGCCTTGCAGCTGCCGCCACGCCGATGGCTGCTGGCCGGTATGCCCACTGACCCGGTTATGAGAGGATCTCGCCCTCCCCCCCCCCCTCCCGTTTCCCGGACGCCTGTTGATTGGGGCGTGGGACCGACGGGTGACGGCCCAGTGCCGACGCCGCCGATGGGGGAGGGCACCGCTCCGGGCCTGCGGTCACACGTGGCACAGGGTCGTGGCACACGTACGTGACCATGCTGGGGGTAACCACTGACCAGCGCTGGGATGCCGCTTGACCAGCGCAGTTTTATGCCGACCCAAAGCCGGCAACCTTTAATTGGTTTCGGCGGCGGTGCCGTCTTGCAAAGTGTTCGACACGAGCAAACATTTCCATCTGCAACGCCGTGATACTGACAGCACAATCATCGTCCCAGCCCTGCTGGCACGACTCCAGAGTCGGCTGCCGTTGCCGCCGTACCGAAATCGCGTGCCTGTCGTCTGTCAGCGAAAACCGCCGCGTGGCAGAAATGATCGATTCGGAGCGCGGCGGGCGTCTCTAAATAATTTGTTTAATAAATCTCGGGCGCGGCGCGTCGCATCTCGCCGCGCTCGGCGCACTTTCCCTGCCGGCTGATCTGTAGCCATCCACGCGGCGGCGGCGGCGTCCGATGACGCCAGGAGCGACGCCCACTCCGAGATCGAGGCAGATGTTTATGCGTCCGACGTGCGGCGGCGAAACGGGGTCGCCGCTTTAATCACCACCGCTCCGTCCGCAGGCACCCTGCAGAAACGGGATACGGAGTACGCTCTGAACGATGACGAAACGTACTACAACAACTACTACAACTACCAGAACCAGCCGGTTCGTCGGCGCAAGTCGCCGTTCGGCTGGCTGCAGAGGTGAGCGCGGCGGCAGCGGCGGCAGCGACGGCAGCGACGGCCCTGTCCGTCACGCGCCACCGCGCCGGCCGTCGGCGAACCGGTTTCTATGGCTCGACGATTGATTGGGCACTTGTCCACGTCGTCTGGTGTCTGGGCCGAAATTGGACACAAATCCACGCGCTTGGAAAAGCTCCGGTCATCCTCCTTTTTGTTTATAGTAGATGTACCCATTGGTTAGAAACATAATGGCCCAATCTGTACTATGCTTTCCAGTCTTTGCCACCGGCAATTTTCACAAGTGTCGTTCCACCGGCTGTGCCGCGGCCGGGCTTGTCCGGCTGGTCATGAGCTGACCGCGCCCCTCACTGTCCGCCGCCGCCGACAGCATCGTCAGCCGCGCCTCCGGAGGGTACGACAGCACGGGCTACTCGGGCGGCAGCTCCTACGGCTACCAGCCGCAGGAGCAGGGCGGCGGCAAGTTTGACAGTGAGTAGGCCCCTCGGACGCCGCTGGTCCGGCGCCGGCAGCCGCTCGACTCGTGCTGACGAGGCATACATATGTCGCCAGAAGTGTCGGGGCGCAACAGTGGGTCGGTCAAAAGGAGTTCTGTCGGGTCCACCGCGGTCCGGTCAGGTCTGCTGTGGTCCGGTCAGGTCCACTGTGGTCCGATCAGGTTCACTGTGGTCCGGTTAGGTTTGCTGGTGTTCTCAACGATCAACCACAGCAATTGAATGACATTGCTATTTGCAAGCACATGCAAAACTTTCAAAAATTGCATTGCGACACCATCTATCGGAAACCGTTGGGAGACCACCCGCCAACTGCCGCACTCCGTCGCCGCCCCCGCTCAGGGAACGCGGCCGGTGACGCGCGGCGCCGCTGTGCCCGCAGTCCTGGGGCCGCTGTTCCTGGTCAGCCTGGGTCTGCTGGCCGCCCTGGCGCTCGGCGCTCTGCTCGCCTTCCTGTTCACCCAGCTCAACAACTCGGGCCGTGGTCTCGACAACGACGACTGGGAGATCAACCACTCGGTCTGGATGGACCAGCTGCAGAAGGACTTCGAGGACTCCTGGGCCGAGGAATAAGCGCGCCCCGATCCGAGCCTGATATCCACCCGCGTGCGCCCGGGAGCCACTGCCCACGTAGGCCGCATGCGTGCTAAACGCTGCTGTGATGATTGTTGAACCGATGTTGTTGTTGGATTCTTTGCTGTTGAATTTGCGACATGTTGCCTGTTGATAAAGCCGCTGTTGTGCTAATGAGCTGTTGTTCGCCTCTTCGCCAGGTTGTTACTGACGTTTGACGTTTCTGGGGTATGGCAATATGATGTACTGCGCTGTTTATGTTTTCATTTATAGCCTTTTCGTTTTCGAGAACCATATTGCGACATCGTGATAGGTTCGTTTCAATTTGAGGCAGGAAGATGGCATTTGCTTTCTCGGTTTTGATCTTAAATTGCTAGGAACACGCTCTCTCGTTTTGTTCCAACGTTAAAACGCTGCGAATATGCAGCCAAACTTCCGTTAAGGTCAGTTCATTGTCGCACCAAATATTTTTATTTCCTTGTCTTCGTTATTCGTGCGACATTTCTCTACCACATCATTTCAACGACAAAGTCTATGCCGCATGATTGGTGTGCTGATGTGATCTTGCATACACTTTTCCACATTCTACATTTTATTTTCCCATAAATTGATCTATTCTTCTGACATACTGTGATGCGCTCGACTTAACCTGTCTTGTCTCGCAAACAACTATCACTTACGTGCACATTTGCGCAGCTTTTCATCGTTGTCCAAGCGCGAGGAGTCCATCAGTCCTGACCCACCCCCGCATGCCGTTCATTCTCGATCGTTTCCAACTGAACTATTTCCGCTCTCGAAGCTGAAATCTTATCGACGTTGTAACGCGCTTGTTCCTCGTGCTGCTCAGTCAC
The DNA here is from genome assembly GCF_011947565.3 of Pollicipes pollicipes. Lineage (NCBI taxonomy): Eukaryota > Metazoa > Arthropoda > Thecostraca > Pollicipedomorpha > Pollicipedidae > Pollicipes > Pollicipes pollicipes. Next base: position 9,774,999 of record NW_023596576.1, read on the forward strand.
TCAGTGCGCGGGTCTGCCCTATCTGTCGCGCGTCCGCCGCATCTGTCGCGCTTGGTTCGCATATCAAATACGAGCTTGGTGCTCTACTGACGTTGGCGCAATATGAAAGGCGGTTGCTGCTTAACAGCATCATCCGTTGGCTCCCAATCATGTTACGTTTCTACCAACTGTCGGACTCCCCCTACACAGTTGGGCGAATGATGGTGTGATTTCTGCATCTACGTCTTCATTTCCCTAGCTGGCCATATTGCTTTACGTATGTTGATATCATCCGCTTTCGTTACCTCAAGCATGTTTATCGTGTGCTACTGCGAGGGTTATCGTATTGCCAACCATGCAATAAAAGTGTGCAATGCATTTATTTCCTTTGTCTTGGCTTCTGGCTGTCACTTGCATGCGATGAGAGTCACATGAACTGACACTGCTGAAAAGATATGCGCATGCTTTCTCGACCAATGCTATTTCAAACCAACAGGAACGGTGCGTTGCCCAGGATTGCTTATTATCCTTTGCTTTCATCCTCGTCTCTTTGTGTCCTTACACTTAGCTGCGAGTTGTGTGTCTTCCTCTTCAAATATCTATTTATTTGTTTATTTTCGTCTTTCTGTGTCTCCCTTTTAACCTACACCATGACTTGCTTCAATGTCTTTCCGCCTCTCACTCTGAGCCCTTCCAATCCTCCGTGTCCTTTCACACATTCTCTTGTCATTCTCAAACTGTTTTTTTTTTCACTTTCTAACCAGCAGCAAGTTCCATTGCGAAACGTTGCACCGTTCGCCATGAGAAGAAATGGGAGCCGAACTGCCAGACAAGATCCAGCAGTTGTTAAGACGAGCTCGCAATGGATGTTAATGAGGGGTCGAAAACCGGGACGGGGCTCACGCTCGTGCTGAAGACTGACAACCGGCAGAACACAAAGTCTGTATGAGAAGTGAGAGATGCGGCTTTTCGTCCGCGCGGGCAGAGTGAGCGTGTAGTCTGCCAGACACGCTTAAAGTCGAGCAGTCATATTTGAACGGCATATCCACCCACAGTCTGCTGCCAAATGAGACGCCCGTGAACATAACAAACGACGTTCCTGCGCCTGCGTCAAATTGTGAGGAGTTACAGATTTGTCGTTAAACAGCTCCTTGACAACAAGTAGCGTTAGAAAGCACCCACATGAAAACCCGAACAGATGCGTAGAAGAGTTACGTGCAATGATACAGCTGTCAATAGCATATGTCAGTCGTTTAACACTTCTCCTGCGTGTTTGCAATTTGCAGAGAGTGTGGAACCTGACTGACAAGCGTCACTGAAAACTGTTAAAGCAAATATGAAGCTGAGCCGCTGCCGGTTATTCTGGAGGACTGCAGTTCCCTTCGCCACGGTCACTGCTAACGCGCAGATGAAAGGTCAGTCCTCCATCGCTGAAAGCCTCATGGGAAGGCTTCAAAAAAGTTAACAGCCGTGGCAGCTAGATACAACGTGTAGATGTGCCTCAGGCGCATCAGCATGTTACTCATCTAGCTCCCACGCTCCAAGCACCATGGATGCTTGTACACCATATTCTACACCAGCCTTGTTTCGTCTCGCCCTGCCATTGGCTGGAGTACATAAACGAGTGATGATAGCCGCTGACATTTTTTTTGTTTTGCAGGCAGCCTCTTATGCACCTTAAATATCTCTCCAAGTTACATATTAAGTCCAGGAACACAATGAACGAAACCACAAAGTGTCTTATGAGCGAGCAGAGGTTATGGTGAGGTGAACTGACGTCGCTGCGTAGTAGGGTATCTACTGTTCAAAACGACTGCAGGCCATGTTCGCATATGCTTGGTAAACGATCAAGCCAGTTTTAATAGACTTTTCAGTTATAGCCGATTAAGCAAAGAAAAGCACGCAACACAATATTGTCCGCCTTTGTAGTTTATAGGGCCGTTTTGGGTTCATTAATGGCGGTAATCGATGGCACACATGACCCACCAACATAGCAGGTTTAAAGCAACTCTATAAAGGCAGATTTTTTTTAAAGAACAGCTACCTATCTAATTAAAGCTTGACCTGTTTTAAAAAATGTATTGGTAACCGTATGCTGATGATATCAAAATGAACGCGGCAAAAGCTATATATATATATATATATATATATATATTATATATATATTGTGAGCGTCACTTACTGAGCCAATGGCGTTTCGTCATTACGAGCATAAGTTTACCAACATATCTCTTCATCTATGTAATAAGACTCAGCTACGCACTTCACTGCACTTTGACTTGATGCATTGATCAGTGACCAGGGACGTGCTGGATGTAGACATAGCAGTGAATTGCACTTAAATGTTGCATTTTTTATAATCTACAAAATGTTCTCTTGAGTCAATGAATGACCAGGGCGTAGCTCGACCCTCGGCTGGCGGCATGTCCACAGGCAGAGGGAATCTAGCGCTTCGTGTACTAAATGCGCACCATGTGGACAGCTAGTTTGAGGAGCTTAAGTGGAACCGTAGTTTGATTTAAGCTGACCTAGGCACGTCCGCTGGTTGATGAAGTCTAGCAGTTAGCGTATTATATGCACAACATGATGCTGTCGCGCCAACTCCGAGGATGGAGCCCATGCAGGTGGAGCCTATGTGCAGCAAGCGGCTGGCCAGCCTTACGCCTGGATTTTTTTCGTTTTTCACATTAGATAGCTTACGAAAGAAGGATGAAAAGTGACTTGATGCGGAATCACCGCGCTGCCCCCCCCCCCCCCTCTTCCCCCTCTTTACCAAAATATTGGCTGTGCGCTGGAGTCTATGCGTGCTGCCCCGCATCATAGGGGCGTGGGATATAGTTTACCGTCAATAGTTGCTGAGCAGCCAGATGTTTGACAGCTATGGCAGATTGCGCTGGGCTTAGTTGCGTGGCTTCTTTGTTCTGTCATCGGAGGCCTTAATTTTGTCTAAGTGGGGTGGCTGCGTCTAACTGCTTAGGTTCTTGGGGAGTGGAGCAAACATGTACATCGCTGCAGAGGTCAGAAACGACCTGCCCCGCCTGCAATTCATACCAGTGACGTTCTATGATGGCGTAGTCCACCCAGGGCCCACTGATCTGGAGCAGGGACCTCCAAACACGTGAAGGGAAACTCTGTTCCAGGACAAGGCCTCCTGATTCACGTAGGGCATGCCAAATCCGCAAAGCCCCTTGACACAAAACAGGGACGCGTGGTTCAAAACAGGGTATACTCCATTCAAAAAGGAGGTCTCTTGATCCGAACAAAGGTCTATCGATGCAAAAGGGCCTCCTGAATCCGATTATTGACCTACTAGCTCGGGCATGGGTGTTTAGATTCGAGTAATATTTGGGTACCTGCGAAACCTTCTGCTTAGTTAAACCGGGCCTCCTCAATGAGGGGAAATATACTCTTGCTACCCACTGCCAGTAGACGAAAAGGCAGACACCTCCCACCCCTATGATGCGCCGCCCCTGACTCATTACAAGACAGATGAGGGCATAGAGCCCTTTTGTCTTGAGTGGCCTGCAATAGCGTCCCTTGCCGAAGCGTAGAGGGGTCTAACGTGTAAAGAATAGGGATAAACATGGCACTGAGCGCCACGGATTTGGTTCGGAAAGGGCTGCGCGATCAGTGGAGGGTAATTAAAGTCATTTTTATTCAGGAACCCACAACCCCTTCGACTTTATACCTTTTGTTGTTCTGCTTAGTTAAATCTTCATAGATTTTTCTTTCTTTCGAATTTTACTCATTTGACATTCCCTTTATGTTAGACTCATTGCCTTTCTTCCTTTTTTTCAACTGACTTTTATCTCTTCGGAGTTATGACCGTTTGACATAAGCCCTTTGGACTTTTTCGGAGATATGTTTTTGTTTTCTGACCTTTTCCAGTACTGTGTATTCGATTAATGAACTGTTTTTCACCGTGATGAAACCCTCCGAAATAAGCCCAATGCTTAGCAGAATGCCCTTTTCGTTGCAACGTTTACCACATGTCACGTTTGATAATGTTACATTCCCAAAGGTTGCCGACACTGAAGGGCTCGGCGCGGTAGCCCGGGCGGCTTCCTGGGAACTCAAGGCCTGTCAGGAGGAGAGCCACAACACGCAACGCAACGCACATCGTCCTGAACAACAGACAACTGCCGGTGCCATTACGCGGAGGTAACGGGCGACCGTGGATCTCACCGGCTCCATCAGGCCGTACGTGATCGGCGCCGGGGCTCCATCAGGCCGTGCTTGATCGGCGCCGGGGCTCCATCAGGCCGTGCTTGATCGGCGCCGGGGCTCCATCAGGGCGTGCTTGATCGGCGCCGGGGCTCCATCAGGCCGTGCTTTATCGGCGCCGGGGCTCTATCAGGCCGTGCGCGGTCGGCGCCGGGCGGCTGCGCGCCTTCCTATTGAAACAAACATCAGATACGCTGAAATAAGCTCACTTTAAGTTATTGGCATATCTGTATGTGGAAAAGGATGCTCTAGACAATGCATTTCTTCTTTAAGCAAATATGGTCCTCAGGATGTCATTGTTTGATTACATCATCGCACCGTATACAGTATTGATTGAGAAGCAATTGACGCCTGTTATAGCTGGAACTCTTACGCACGAAGACCAGATATGAATATCTCGACATAATGTTTGCATTGGCCTTGATTGCCACACGGCTAGTGGCATAAGAGGAGGCGTGATTACGGCGTCGGCCTGGCCGGATTTGCGTGACGTTATTATGGCGTCATGACTGAGCGGTTCACCTTGAAACAGCCTCACCGAAACACTTTGGTCATCTTCGCGGGCGTGCATCACAAAAACAGGAAGCGTTTAGGTCTTAACAACGGCACGTATGCGAACTGTACCGAATAATCTTCAAGACGGCTATTTTAGTGCAAAACCCCATGCAAATGTGAAACACCCCCTTTAAAGTGCAGGCATACAATGTGCAACGTGTCATTTTCCGCACCATCCGCTCGTGCTCGGTAGGGCTTTCCGGCGGGGCGTGGAGCAGCAGGAAAGCCGGCCATGGTCCGCAGCTCCTCCCGCCGCGCCAAACACAACCATTAGCCCAGAGATGGATGCGGATCGGCCCTTCTTCCGAAATGGGCCATCTCATCTGGACTAATGGACGCGAAAAGCCAGGTCACCGGCGAAACAACATGCGGGCGGGGATCTTCTCTGACATGTTTTGGTATGCTCTGATCTCTGACATGGTTAGAAGCCGTTGCTGCTCCGCCCCAAGGACCCCGCCGAGCCGTCACCGTCGTCACTCTGGCTGACATCAGAAGTACCACGCCACGTGAGAACGGATCAGAAGGGGACCCACAGGATCGGTCGAGGTAAGGCAGGAGCGGGCGGGCGGACCCTGCACCGTCGACGGCGACGCCAAGCCCGAGATCTGGTCCAGGGGCACGTTGGGGGCATACCTCTGGAAGGAAGGGATAGGCCCGCCCGGCAACACAGTCGGAAGGAGGGGGCTTTACGGTAATACTATTGGACCGAGAAAAAATGAGGGCGTGCCGACCCAGTTGGACAAAGCCTTCCAAAAAAGTTTATCAAAGGGAGTCAGTTGAGAGGAAACCCCGAGGGAAAAGCTGAGGAGGGGGGGGGGGGAGGGGGAGGTCTTCGAGGCAGACAGGGGAGAGTGCATTAGGAGCCGAGGGTCGTACCTCGAGGACGAGACAGCCACTACTCTCATTACCTGGCAGTGACTTCAGGCCCCGCGGACAACGGAATACCGGCGACAACATGCACGTGTGAGTCCGCAGGCTGTTGCCGCCATCCTTACCGAGCTATGGACTGGTGGCACTCCAAACGTGTCTCTTGACCCGTCCCCACCGGGCGGGCGTGGGCCATGGTCTCCTGTTCCCTCTCGTGTGGTCGAGAAAAGGGCGGGGGGCACTGGCTAGGCGACCCCCCGGCCTGGCACTGTTATTGGATCCCTCCCATAATTAAGGGGAGGGCGATGCCTCACGCGGCTCGGCGGTGGGCCCCCGTGAACCAGGGAACTGGTGCGTCAAACCGGGTAAATATCTGCGTTGGTGTTTAATTTGTTGTAAATGTAGGTGACGATCTGTGTGTTAAGGGTTGAAGGCGGAAGCGAGGCCGGAGGTGATTTGGTCAGGCGATGAAGAGGCATTCGCGCCCGGCGCGGGAAGGCACGGTGCGAGGCCGTTGACCCGCACTTGGGCGCGATGGCTCGCTCGTTAGCCCGCGCCGAGGCTATCTTGATTTTGTCGTTGGAGGCGGCCACGTGGAAGCGCAGCGGCTCGTCGTGGCCCTTGCCGGTCCCGTGTCACAGCCTCGCGCGGCGTACGGGCCACACCTGCATATTCCTGAACGTCTCCTTTTGGCCATGGCGCTATTCTGTTGGTTAGTTGGACGACTTGTCTTTCTTGGTTCCCCGAATTTTTCTCGATAGGTCGGGGCGGCTGGACCCTCACTGAGGCCCGTCCAGCGCATGCGCACGGGTTCTTTTAACGAACGCGTGTGCTTCCCCTTCGCCCTGTTTTTTGTTTGTTCGTTTTTTGTATGACTTGGTCCGGCTCGATTCACTGACTGATCTGCACACGGTGCCATGCTCGGTTGGCAAGGGCCCCTCTCGTCAAGATGGGATTCGCTACGGACACCGGAGGTTTGGTGCGGGGTAGTGCGGCGGCGAACTTTCCGAAGCAGACGGGATCTCCTGGTTTTTAGCCGGCGGTCGAAGGGAGATCGTCTTCCGTGGGTGCTGTGGCATCACGGCGAGATACACCGAATTCGCTACGTCTCAAGGGACCGTCCACGACTCCGCGAGAACGGGGGATGTCACTCGCGAGGCGGGGTAGCGCTCGGAAGCAGACGCGGAACGCGCCCGAGCAGTACGGCTCGGCTATGGCCAGGATTGAGGAGTCCAGGCGACCGCAATCCTGCTCTTAGGCAGATGAACGTTTGTGGGTAGCGCGACTTGAAGGCGCGGTTTTCGCTGTTTTTCTGTCTGGGAGACGGTCGCCTCGTTTCGTTATCTCTCACTTGACCTCGGATGTGACGGCATGAAAGGCATTGGTCTCGGTATGACCAAGGACCAGTGGGAGCCGCCGGGGATGCCAGATTATGCGCGGCGGTGGCTGGGTCTATCCGTTGGTGTACAATGTCCTTGGAAGAGAATGAGACACAGCCTGTTCTCTTCCGACATGGTGTACGCCGGGCCTTAAAGTTCTTGATCGCGGATTGTTGGTGGCAGATACAGATCCCGCCATCGACGCTCGCAGGGAGGGCGACAGGGGGCCGAGCCGCCGGACAGTCCAGTCAGACTGAGTCCCCAGAGCGCGCTGGTCGAGGAGACCGTAAGGCGTGAACAAGGTCATGCCGGGTGCTCGCTGGCTACCGAGGGGCTCCACCGTCCCATCTGGCACGCTGTCTACCTCCAGGTCACTGAGGGACGCGCCGTAGGGCGGTGTCTTACAAAGCTCACTCTGGCAGGCGGGAGGCGAGCTCGCAGAAACTTCGGAGGCGACGTTTCCGTGCTGGACGATGTGCTGCCTAAGGCGCGTGCGCGGCTGCGGAAAGCTGCGAGCTGTGGGCGTGGTCCAAGACATGGTGGGCCTCCCACCATGGATGGAGCGCGAGCAGTGTCTTCTGAAGAGGAAGCCACCACCCTGGAGGTCAGGCGAGAGAATGAGTTGTTGTCCAGCTTCGGACGCCTGATGTCGGTTCAGTAGCTGGGTCGGTCCCCCCTGATAAATTAACCTGATGCCTGACATGTTTTAAAAAGGGCTTAAGCGTGGATTTATTGGATGCTTGAAATGTAATAACTAAAATTTAAATTAGCTTAAAGAGGACTCGCGCAGACGGGCCAATTATAGTGCTAAAGCGTTGGATATAGGAGGGGGGGGGGGGGTTTCATCACTGTGTGAGCCAAGAATTAGTGGGGTGACGTGGGCGCCAGCGGATGTGTAGGCTTGGAATGAGTGTGGTGGGGCGCCGAATGCATGAAGTCTGTGTGGATTAAATTAATACCGATGGGGCTCCCAGGGTTCTCATCTAACAGGTCCCTGCCAAGGTAATTCGCCGATTGCGTGGGATTCCAGCCAATTTGGACGCATCATCAATGCGTCTAGACCAGTTTTTGCCCCATTTGAATATTATCGTCAGCTAAAAAGATGGAGGTGTTGTACCGTGTTTATGGGCGCACAGCCATGAAAGGGGCGACAGCCGTTCATGGGCTTAACCGGACTTACCGCCCCACCAATACCCCGGACACCCGCTTCATCCTAGCTCTATGGCTTACGCGAGTGTGTGCTGCCGTCGGGTGTACCTGGGTCACAATGTGCCGAGTCGTACGCTTGCACCATCTGGCTCGTGTGCTGACCAATGAGCTTCTCATTATGAATTCGCTCTTGCGGGGAGGCATGACAGCGGCAGCCGGCGGCGCACAAACATCCAGCGGCGGCCTGGCAGCAGCGCAGCGCTCGCAACCCACCACAGAACACCCCCCAAAGAAAGGTATCCTTGGATATGGGAAATAGAAGTTGAAAATATCTGAACATGGTATTGGAGTTATTTATGTCTAATGTGCTGTTCATACGTCTTAGAACTTCGCATGCTTATCACATGCTAAGGTTGCTGGACCCGGTGAAAGCAAAAAGGCTGAGTTTCAGTTTAGGGACTCAGCACCCCCCCCCCCCCCCCCCCACGCTTGAACACGTCATTGTATCCTCGAGACTGACTTCAAAAATTGACGTTTGACTTTCATCTGCTCGTTTTCTTCATACACTCCGCTGTTAGATCCACTGTAGAAGTGCCAAACAGCGCTCATCAATACGCGATCTTAATAAATTTTCATATTTCAGACATACATAACATATGAAGTAAAAACAAAGTTGCAGTGATAGGAGTGCAGAATGGGAAATTTATCTGTGTTTTAGGGCTTGGGACTGCAGTATCCCTGTCTGAAGTATAAAATGGTCTGTCCGCAGGTGGGTTTTTTGTATTTGTGGTAATGGTGGTTCACATTAAAATTCTTCCCTGCTGCTATGCCAGGATGAAGTGAGTAATGATTCCGAGCACATTCAGCAATTATATCAAGTCAAAACTATGGCAGTTTTTAGGAACAACCAATTATTTTTCCCACAAGGCCAGATATTAAAAGCTGCTCCTTTATAAATATTTGCATAAATTTTCTTTGTTCTGAGGGTGCAAGTGAGAACAGCAAATTTGCAAAGTTCCATGGACATCAGCGTGAGCCCCAGTCACAGCCCCAACCTCAGCTGGGGCTTGGGCCGCGGCCGGGTCAAAGACATAGGGGGAGGGGTTAGGGGGTCCGGAAGCAGGCCTGGGATGGTGAAGAGGGCCCAGCTCTAAGATATGTTGACACAGTGTGCCGATATGACGTTTCACTGATATCATTAGTGCAAGAAGAAACCTGAACCGGAAAATAACAGCCGTTCCTCCACTGGGTTGCAGGAGCACCGCTGTTAGGCGCCGGCCGCTGTCGTCGTCTTGTCTGGAAACACCGCCGCTGCTCGCCGACGGGCGGCTTCCTCCATGGGTGGCGGTTACCGGACAGAGGAACGTCTTCGCTGCCAGCACCTGATGCCCGGTGCTGGCAGCCCAGCGCGGGAGTGAAGCTGTTGGACGCTGGCCGGCGGCCGTCGCCCGGCGTGTGAGTGCCGCTCCTGCCGTCGTCCGGTCTGGAAGCGCCGCCGCTGGTCTCCGACGTGCGGCCTCCTCCTGCCGGTGGGAAGCCGTCACCTGGCACAGAGGCTTCGTCGCTGGGCGCCGCCCTCTGTAGGAGCGATGACGTTGCAAACCGGCGGGCGGCCGTCGCTCGGCAAAGGGCTGCCATGGCAAGCTGGCAGGATGAGCGCGACTTTGCCAAGATGACAAACCTGTCTGCGTGTGTCTCCGATCTGGCGTGACGTGGTCGTTGCACGCCCGATGCGCGGCCAGCCTGATGGATACGCGCCCAGCCTTATCGATATGTTTCGTGGTCGAATTGCGCAAATGGTGATATAGCCGCATTGTATTCACGAGCCCAAGCTGAACGTGCTGCGAGGGGGCTGTGGCGAGAATTGGGAGTGGGAAGCCTTTGAGTTCGTAGTGACTGGGTTAGTACATAGTTGTTGCTCCAACCTTTAACCTATGTTTCGCGTGGCCCCAGTCCTTGGCACGCGAGGAGCGAAGAGCCAGGCGGTCGCCTAGGCGAGTACTGATGCCGGACTGTTGCGTGGAGCGTCGGGCGGTCGTGTCGGTCGTTGGATTAGTATGTGAGCCATGGTTGCATAGAAAATTTGGGCCTCCCAAAATTTCGGGCTGAGCAGATATGTTCATCCGTCTCGGCAAATAGCAAGCGTCTACCTCAGTGATGTATTTACATAGTGTTTCCCAGTACATGTGTCCACCCCTTATCATATTTATGAATGCATTAACATGTGGGTGAATGAATGCTAGCTTCAAGGAAGTATTTCGCATTTGTGGGGGGCTTTGAGCTGAAATAGCCATGGCGAAAGAGTGTTAAGTGCAGTTCACAGATCCTTATTAAGACCTAACCGAGTGTAGTTTCTGAGCGAGACATCCGCGAATATGTGCAGATCGTTCCATGCAGACTAATTCAAGGTCACACAGCATCCGTGACGCCCTACAAACAAACAAACAGAAAACTGAGTCTTTCGCCACCCAGGGGCTTGTTCCACGTCCAGTGGGTATGGTCCCAGAAGCTCCCTGGCAGCGTTACTGGCTCAGGTTGAGGTCAGTCAACCAAACGTCTCCCCCCCCCCAAGACCTGATTTCGTTTCGGGATGATACCACGGAAGTACGCCGTTGAAGTTGGGATGGTTGCGAACCTGCGTCTTAGCAACGCAAATATTTCATCAAACCATTGATCTTCTTATATGCAGCATATTTTGAGCAGCATCCACATTCGCCCCCCCCCCCCCCCTCACCATCCCACCGCCGGCCACGGTGTCCTTCCTTCCCTCCCCCTCTTCTCCCCGGCTGAGTGGTTCTGCGACAAGTCGTAGCTATGGCAACCAGCTTGTGTGACGTAAGCCAGCCAAACGTGTGACGTAAACAATCGCAGAGGTATGCCGGGCGGCTGTCGGCGCGCCGGCGGCCTCCGCGGCGACACGAAAGGTAGCCTGTGAAAACTGGGCTTTATGACGAAGGTCGGAGCACTCGGAGAGCGAGCGGACGTATGGACTGTCCTCTACATCAGCCACAGCGCGAGGTCAGCAGAGCCGATCGTCAGGGAAGTCGTGCCCAGGAACACGAGCGCCGCGTACGACTTGGTCGCCGCTTCGGGACGGACGCCAGCTGGCGTGGGAGTGACGCAGCACCGGAACGACTCTCACGCCTAGGCGCTAGCTGGTTCCACGCGGTGGGCAGTCCGGGATCTCATGTCTGGCGGACCCAAACCCTGATTCGGCTGCCCTCAGGCGTGTCGCCGCCGGCTGTGCCACTGGCCCTGAACGGCGGGCCACGTGCAGCGCAATCAGGCGTACAGAAAAGGTCGAATGGTTTGTCGTGTGAGCTGAGACGCACTTATGAATCTGCTGATAGAACAGCGCACTGTCAAGGCATCAACATCCTAAATGACATCTTCGCTCAAGAATATGAGTGCTTCCTACATACTTTGCTCAGGCATATCCCCCGTTCAACTCGTGAGTACAATGGTGTACATTTTTATGTGTATTGAGCATACATGTATGATGTATAGCCACGCTGATGCAACAACGCCAGCCGCCGCGCGCGCTCCCTGACGACGTCGGTTCCCACCCGCCCGCTCAGTCCGTAGATCTCCCTGCAATGTTCCTCAAAAACCGCCGCTGTTGAATTGATGTATGACCTGGCCTGTTTAAATCAGGCGTTCTTTTTCTGATCAGGATGGCTTCAAAACTTGTTAACGGAGGTTGTTGAAATATGCTCAAGATAATATTTCATTGTTTAATTAATTAATTGATAACCATAAATTTACGTTTTGGTCCGATGATTACCTAAAGCTCTTATCTACCATCGGGCAAGCCTATCTCCCGATCCACGACGCCAACGGTGCACGCAGTATCGATTTTCCAGCTGCAAAAGCCAGAGGATCGGCGGCGTCTGGGAGGGCCCCGCCACTTGTACGCCGGCCACGGGGGCGCCGGACCGTGCCACTGGTAACCAGGCCACTAGGACTGCGCCTCTGCGCGACACGTAATGACGTCACAGTTCCCACGCTCGGACAGCGCCCATGACTGAGTGAGGGGGCGGGCAGGACCACTGCGTCCGGGAAGGAGAGTGAGGAGGAGATCCAGCATTCCCCGATGCATCGGATTACGTCACTGGTGTGCTCTATAGTCTACGCTTATGCATGCAAAGATACGGTGCAAAACAACATGAAAAAACAAGCATGAAGTCTCAGCATAGCTCCGTTTCCGGCGTGTAGCCAGAGAATGGGGGCGTTTGGAGACAGCTATCAGGGCTAGCAAAAGCCAGGAAGGGGTCCGTAATAGCATATCTACAGAAAGCATTGCCGCATTCGACAGTGTGGCGACTTTGATGGCATGAAGCTACCGACATTCACCAACCCGCTGTATGAAGAAAACTGCCCATAATAAGAGAAATCGATTTCAGTGGTGATCCGGAACTGTGCGCAATAGTAAAAGCCATAACGTGTGAAGCTCCCAGCGAAACAAATAGCCGCGCCTCACCGCGTGCGCGATCAGGGTATTACACAGACAATCCCCAGAAGTTGCTGTAAGTGATAATAGGTGGTGAGGCCCCCTGCCCCCCCCCCCCCTCCTCTCAATACCCGCAGGAGAACAGATACCAACATTGGTTCAATGTTACGTAACGATAACATTGACCCCATCGGGTCAATGCTAGGCTGCATTAGGACACGAGGGTTAACAACTGAAAGTCTTCTTCCTGGAGCTTGGATAACTGACGATTACACTCACCCCTGCATTTGGCAGCAATCGCCGGTTCGAACGTGGCGAAAAATGATTCCAGTCTCCATTCAAGTTCCGAACCAAGTGTGAACGGTGAAAGACAGGTTTTGAATGACAATTTTAGCTGTTACTGGGATTTTTGGGTGCGTCTTAAGGTCTTTCGCAATAATTAAGACTATTCAGTGTTTTATCAACGCTACGGCATTCTTTCATCTCTATATCTATCTCCACCCCCATGTCTTTGTCTCCAATCCCGTCTCTGGCGCCTTTCAAGAAATCTCCGCACTTCAAAATCGATTGACAGGATCGGCACAAGCAAAGCAGGTCAGAAGAGCACGCAACTTTGCATCGCGGATCAGAGTAAACCACTCGTGCTCTCCAGGGCGCCAGTGACCGCCGCATTCAGAGATTACAAACTTCATAACGGACGCTTTTCATCCAAAGAGGTGTTGCACATCACGTCCAAACGTGACATTTTTCAGTTGAAAAAGATCTCTACGGAGCAAAACAACATTTAAAGAGTGGTAGGCATGTTGCTGGGATAAGAAGAGATCGTTTTGTCCGTGCTCGATGCCTGGGTGACCGTGAAACATTTGCTGATTAGGAAAACACATCAACACATTGCAGAGGAGATTTAAATGTCTTGTAAAGCATGGAAATCGTTTGGAAATGCCCATGTACCGTTTTTCACACTCAATGGATTTTTTTTTTCTCCGCCGAAATCCTTAATAAGTTTCCTAACTAACGTGAGTCGTTTGATAGGCATTGAAATATTTTCTGCTGTCTCTTATTAGTGGAGAACTGTAGGGTATTGTGTGATATCCGTCTCTCGACTATCAAAGCTCGTGGTAACTTTTCTCCGGTATTCGCCAGTTCTTCCCTGTCCTGCACTCTGTGCAGCAGATTAGGCCGGCTCGACATTTCACAAACAAAAGAGAGTAATTGTGAATGTGCTCTACTGCGCATTTTGGAAACAATTTTTTATGCGCGTGACGGATTTGCTTAACATTTCCTCCAAGATGGCAAACATGCTTGTCAGGCGTGTCGGGGGACAGCGATCACTTCTAGTGGTTCACATCCGCGTTGTGAAGCGTGGGGCTTACAATAGATTAGCTTGCAGTTGGTCACTGGCACATGCCTACGTGGTCATCGAAAGATCAAGGCCCGCTGTTGCACTCCGTGAGCAGAGGGCGGACAGCCGATGAGACGGCCAGCAGGTCCACCAGAGCCAGGGGCGTAAAAAACCCAGCACAGATCATCAGAGCCAGCCAACTCATCACTGTATCCAGGATTACACGGGTCATTGAAGCAAGGCTGTGTAGGACAGCACAAGTCGTTAGCACCAAGGAATTCAACTTCTTAAGCTGCGGGTAGCGTCAGCACGAGCCATCAGAGCTAAGCACTATAGCACTGCACGCAGCGACAGCACGGGTTGGCAGAGCCCGTTGGCTCCGTTGTCGTTTGCTGTTTGCCTCGAGCAACCGTACATACGCATATTAAATAGCAAAATGTGTGAGCTACGGGGAACACAATAGCCTCAAACTCCAAACCGTAAGAGCACATGCAATCACAGCTGGGATCTCATTTCTTCGGGTCGCAGCGGCAGCAGTCATCAGGGTGGGGGGGCCTCATCTCTGTGAACCGCAAAGGACGCGTTCTTCGGAGCAGGGCCTTCTTTTTGCACAGCTTAACATCATTCTGGGCTGAAGGCTGATTCTAAAAATCACTTCCTTCTGCCGCCGACCACTGCCATTCTACGAAATGCATTGACGTGGCGGACAAATCTGCGCGATACGCGGGAGTCGTAAGTCTTTGCCGTTTTAGCGTCTTAAAGACATTTGAGGTCCTGGCTCGCACGCAGAAAGGCTGACGAGAATATTGGCTGAGTGGGAGGAGGAGGCAACCAGAAAGAGAAAAACTGTACCCCTTTAACTTCGGTAGCCCTCTTCAGGGAAAGTCGAGGGCTTGAATCTTCCGGCTTTCACACCACCAAATGAACAACAGGAATGGTGTCATCAACAGACTCACAAGTTCATAGAGATAAGCATTCCGGCACTAACCGCGCTCCGTAACAGCAGAGAGCTTGTCCACCTCTACCATAGCATATCATTAGCACATTTCGCTCGGCGTATCAGCCGCACATCACCCCACGCTTCCCCGTGAGTGGCTCGCCAGACGGGCGGTTTGCCATATGCTCGGCTAATCAACCGGATTGCGTACGTTTCCACTGGATCGACCTTGGTGCCGTCTGCCTAACCATCCGAGCCAAACGTCTGTCTCCTGTCATCAATCGGCAGAGATGCCGCGGCACGTTCTGTCTAGCATCAACCCCCCCCCCCCCCCTTCCAATAAAGAGACATCTTGCGGGGCTCTGAGAGCATTCCGCGCCGCGCTGTCGGCCGACCCGCCACTAGAATGGCCGTGGGACCTGCTCCTAGTGTCCAAACTACGAGTCAACAGCCGGGCTGACCGACTGCGAAGCACGCTAGGCCGGCCATTGGTCTACTGGGAAGAACAAGTCAGGAAAACGCGTGAGTTGCTAAGTGCATTTGCGAGGAACATTATGCGCATAGATAAGACAGAAGTGATAGCTTTACTCCTTGGAGAAAAAAAACAGAGGAAGCGAGATATAAATGCATTCTTATTTCGGCAGCATGCCTTTATCAAAAGAAATATTCAAAATTACTTGCCAATATTCCTACTTGATTTTTATTTCCTTTTTGAAAGAGCGAGCCGCAGTTTTAACAGGACATCAACATTCTGGGGATTAAGCTACAAGCAATTGCCAGCAATAATTACGATACAGTGGATATCCAACTCAGAATTTAAATACACAAAAAGTACGTGTACGTGCAAACGAAACCAAGAAAAAAGGCCTCAAATGTTGGACTTCATTTCAAAATGCAAGCGATTTCAGGTAAACAGGCATCGCGCATCATGTGTCAGGTATCGCTCATTCATGTGCACCATAATGAGCTAACACGCATCACATATCGTGACACTTATTACGTTCGCATAATCGACCATCCTGAGTCCTGTACGTTAAGATCTCGCCACCGGTATTTTATTTACAAGATTAACTTATTTTTCTGTCCGGGTGGTATTGTGCTCTGCAGATGACTTTGGGCTCTAAGAGGGATATAGGGTCCATACTTCCATGGATTTCAGCCTGAACTTGTTTGGCCAGAAATGGCTGCCGAAAGGGGTATTCCCTGTTTCGTTTTTAGCGCCTTGCTGGTGTTCATTATATCTCAAACGAATAGGGCCGCATGTACGCCCCGACATAGACTATGTCCGTCCCATGTTCTTCACATTGTTAACGCTTTATTTACGCTCATATTTACGCCATAAACCATGTTTTTTAGTGTGAGCCCGTTGAAACCCAGACTTGCATAAATGACATCCACTGCCATCCTGGAACTTATGCTTTGAGATAGAAGTTTTCGCCAAAGACTTTTTTAACTTATCGTCGTTTTTCCAGGCTATGCGCACGCGCAGTTTTGATTTCCTAACGACGTATTTGATTTTCCAAAGCAAGTTGCTCATCTATATAAGGTAGCGATAAGGATTCGTCGTCTGATAGGACGTGTTCCTGCATCCTACTACCCATCCCCCCACACGCTATATATTATTTGTTTTACTTCTTTCAACATTCTTCCGAGGAGTTGCGGAGAACATACATTGCCCAAGATAAAAGTTAATATCTTGTTTATGCTCTTTCTTTCCACTCCGCTACTTGAACAGTTGTTTAGAGCCCTGTGGAACATATTACGAATCATAATGTGCTTAGTGGAAGCTGGATTCGCAGATTCGCAATGCAGAATTATACCTGAGCTGGTAGGCTTGATTAAGAGCTCCGTTTCTAACGTTGTGCGGTTCTTCATCGCAAAGGCTAAATTTGGATGCCGGCTGGTCGTGGACTCTAAAAAAAATTTAAGGGCACGCCGCCCGTGCGTTCATACTATATCCCAATCATCGATGTGTCTAGCTAAGACAGTGGGTTTGATGGGGATGGCGGCCGGGGCCTTCGTTTCAAATCGGTCCAAACATATTATCGCCAGAGGAGGAGCACACAGGCTCCCCATTGCTATACCCAATATCTGTCGGTAGAAGTCATCTCCGGACGAGAAAATATCATCCTGGAAACACTGTTCGAAAAGACCTCAGATATCCTCATTTGATCGACCAAAACCATAAATTCCATGGAAATGTTTGTCTAACTTAGCTTTCACGGCGGCGGTAGCCTCATTGGCTGGTATATCGCCTACAAATTGGCAACATCCTCACTGAAAATACTGCCCCCTGGTAAACCTTTTGCCTGTCAAATATTAGAAGCCTTTTAAAAAGCCTCAGGTGTCCTACAGATGAATGGGAACAAACCTGAAGTGTTGATTGAATATCACAAAAGACAAAGTTTTGTGTAAGACCACCGCAGATATGACGGGTCTAAGGGGCACTGCAGGTTTGTGACCCTTGGGCAGCCCATAGAGCACAGGCGCGCTACTTTGTCCAGTTGTTAGATCTTTGATGGATTGCCCGAAGGTTTTCCGCTAGTTGTGTTCTTTTCCGGTGTTCTTTTGTTTTAGCCTCTCCCTGAGAGACAGGTTTCCTATTCAGCTTTCATAGCTGTTGCTGTAGTTAATTGTAGTCTCGGCATTGTTAATAGCAGTTAGCTTATCTAAGATTACAAAGCCCTCACACTTATGTCGTTCTCTCTGTCTCTGTCTCTGTCTCTGTCTGTCTGTCTCTGTCTCTGTCTCTGTCTCTGTCTCTCTGTCTCTCTGTCTCTCTGTCTCTCTGTCTCCTCTCTCTTCTCTCTCTCTCTTCTCTCTCTCTCTCTCTCTATCTCTCTCTCTCGCTCTCCTCTCTTCTCTCTCTCTCTTCTCTCTCTCTCTCTCTCTCTCTCTCTCTCCTCTCTCTCCTCTCCTCTCTCCTCTCTCTCTCTCTCTCTCCTCTCTCTCCTCTCTCTCTTTTCGCTCTCTCTCTCTCTCCTCTCTCTCTCTTCTCCTCTCTCTCTCTCTCTCCTCTTCTCTTCTCTCTCTCTTCCTCTCTCTCTCTCTCTCTTCTCTCTCTTCTCTCTCTTCTCTCTCTCTCTCTTCTCTCTCTCTTCTTCTCTCCTCTCTCTCCCTCTCTCTCTCTGCTCTCTCTCTCTCTCTCTCTCTCTCTCTCTCTCTCTCTCTCTCTCTCTCTCTCTCTCTTCTCTCTCTCCTCTCTCTCTCTCGTTTTCGCTTCTCTCTCCTCTTCTCTCCTTCTTCTCTCTCTTCTGCTCTTTCTCTCTTCTTCTCTCTCTCTCTCTCTCTCTTTTCTCTCTCTCTCCCTCTCTCTCTCTCTCTCTCTCTCTTCTCTCTCTCTCTCTCTCTCTCTATCTCTCTCTTCTCTCTCTCTCTCTCTCCTCTCTCTCTCATCTCTCTCTCTTCTCTCTCCTCTCTCCTCTCTCTCTCTCCTCTCTCTCTCTCTCTCCTCTCTCTCTCTCTTCTCTCTCTCTCTCTCTTCTCTCTCTCTCTCTCTCTCTCTCTCTCCTCTCTCTCTCTCTCTCTCTCTCTCTCTCGTCTCCTCTCCTTCTCTCTCTCTCTCTCTCTCTCTCTCTCTCTCTCTCTCTCTCTCTCTCTCTCTCTCTCTCTCTCTCTCTTCTCTCTCTTTCCTTCTCTCTCTCTCTCTCTCTCTCTCTCTCTCTCTCTCTCTCTCTCTCTCTCTCTCTCTCTCTCTCTCTCTCTCTCCTCTTAATACAATTTGGTGTTGAAATGTCGTCTATGCAGCTTTGGAACAAAAACGCGATGCCCAAAAAGGCCGCTGTCTGTCTCAACGTTCGAACGGTTGAAAAAGGTCACTGGACTGTGGCATGAGCTATGAAATGCATGTAGAGAAGATGCAACGGTAGTGCGAAGAACAGTTGTGGTAAGAATTGTACATCAGAGAAGTGCGACAACAGTGAGGCGAGACCAGCGTTTGCGCATTCATCAGCGCGTAGATCAATCATAAGTAAATTTTCGTGATTATCTGTCATTGAGCGATGCAGCCAGCAAATCTTAAATGAAGTCAGATTGGTGTTTAAGTCCCAAAGTCCATCTAAAGAAACTGAACATAGTATTGTTTCGTTTCCACGATGTTTCCGCATTCCATGCAACCACTGTTCCGTGGCTACCTCCTCAAAGTCCTACATTCGATCTGCTTCGGGCTATTACCTGACATTCTGTAATAAGTTTAAGCCGTTAACGCTCGGCTCATAGATCCAATGCTCTGATTGACACAACATTTGGCGCAGGTCGTTGATGCCATGCACTGAAGACTACGATATAAGTTCCATTTCCATCACTTAATAGCAAATACGTTTTTTGGACTGATTTCGTACGCATTTGAGGGCTCTCTCTGCGTCACGCCATGCCGCGCCGCCGACCTTCCCTGCCACCGGCGCGGTCGACTGGCCGGTGAGCGGTGACCGCCGGCGCGTCCGACTGTCCGATGAGCGGTGACCGCTGGCACGACTGACTGGCCGGTGAGCGGTGGACCGCCGGCACGGTTGACAGGCCGATGAGCGGTTGACCGCCGGGCGCGGTTCGACTGGCCGGTGAGCGGTGACCACCGGCGCGACTGACTGGCCGATGAGCAGTGACTGCCGGCCCGGTCGACTGGCCGATGAACGGTGACCGCCGGCGCGACTGACTGGTCGATGAGCGGTGACCACCGGCGCGGTCGACTGGCCCGATGAACGGTGACCGCCGGCGCGACTGACTGGTCGATAAGCGGTGAATGTCAAATTGAGCTTGTCCTCAATGATCTTGGCTTATTGCCAATGCGCGGACGTGTAGCATGGGCATTTTCCGTTGTGAAGGAATGCGTAAACAAGCATAATGCTTTTGAATCATTGGTTTCTCACCTTCCATTTTTCTTGGTTTGTAATTGCAATTGGAGCAAAAGTGATTATAAGTTGACAAGCCAAAAACCTGGAGCGCGTCTCTGTGATGCTCATACCCTAGTAGTGTGTTATGCTGACGAATTCCGAATCTTCTCCAGCAAGGCGCATCATCTGAGCCGCATGCTGATTTTTGGCTATCACACGCTTCCCAGTGAACGCCATGGCTGGGCGAATGACACCTACCAGGGCGTCGAGGCTGTCCGTAACGTTACAAACAGAGCCAGCTACCTGAAGTTTGAAAGCCTGCATCCACTTCCAAAACAACAAAGAACACGAACGAAACAAGAGCGCACGAACACGACCGCACCGCACGCGGTGGAGACGTGCGTTCACGCGGGGCCCACTGCGCAGATTCTGATCGAGCGCGATACCCAGATGCTCGGTCTGGGCACGCAGGGCCAAGCGTTGCCTACATAGGCGCCATTCCGACACATGCAGTAATAACCTGGACCCAAAAACAAATAGCTCGCTCTTACTGGCTCACCCCTCCCCACCCAGCTTGAAAGCCGGGAACGCCCCCACCCCCACCCCCCACCCCACCCCCCACATTGGAGGGCCTGTGCAAGGCCCGTTCTGGTACGTAAAGGACCTATTCTGAACTGTAAAGGGGTTATGTAAGCCTATAACAGTCTATTCTGAACTGTTAGAGGCTCATTCTGGCCTACTAAGGGATCATCTGATTAAAAAGGGCAATCCTGAGCCTGCAGAGCGTCCATTCTGATCTGTAAAAAGCCCATCATTGACTGTGGAGGGCCCATTCGGGTTGTAAAAGGCCTATTATGGCCTGTGTATGCTCCAGTATTGGCTGCAGAGGGCCAGTTTTGACCTGTAGAGGGCTCATTCTGGCCCGCAGAGGGCCCATGCTGACCTGTAGAAGGCCTATTACCGGCTATGGAGGGTCCATTCTAGGGAGTTTGTGACCAATGGAGGGACCATTCTTGAGTGTGGAGAGCACATTTTGACCTGTAGAGGGTCCTTCTGGCCCATACGTGTATCATTTTGAGATGTAGCGCCTAGTTGGCTCATCTAATCTGTAGAGGGCCTATAATTGACTGTGGAGGATCTGCTCCATCATCCGGAGGGCCCATTTTGATCCGTATTGGGACCATTCTGACCTGAAGGAGGCCTGTTATTGACCGTGGAGACCCATTCTGGCTTGTAGAGAGCTCTATATTAACTGTATCGTTCATATTCCGGTCTGTGGAGGACCCATACTAGCCAGAAGAGGTTTCATTTCGACCATCAGACGGGTTATTATTAGCTGTGTGGGGCCCACTCTGGCCTGCAGAGGGCGAATTCTTTCCTGTATGTGGCCCATTCTGACCTGTATAGGACTAATTCTGTCTTGTAAGGGGCCCGCCGTCTAATCGAAGGCGGCTCACTTTTGCATTTTGGAGTTCGACTCCCCCCAACTTGAGCATAGCTACCGCGCCCTTGACCGCAGATGTCACATATGGATGGGCCCGCCCGCTGTTGCTCCGACTAACGTGCTGGTAGGCCCTTCCGCTGTTCACTCTAGCTGACGCACTGTTGGGCCCCTCCGCTGTCGCTCTAACTGACGCTGTCGCCTCCGACTCAAGTACAGGTGGGCCCGTCCGCTGTCGCTCCGACTGAAGTACTGGTGGACCGTCCGCTGTCGCTCCGACTGAAGTACTGGTGGGCCCGTCCGTTGTCAATCCGACTGACGCACTGGTGGGCCCGCCTGCTGTCGCTCCGGCTGAAGTACTGGTGGGCCCGTCCGTTGTCAATCGGACTGACGTACTGGGGGCCCGCCCGCTGTCGCTCCGACTGAAGTACCAGGTGCGCCTGCAGCCCACTGGCTTAGTTGTGGAAATGAAGAGCGTTTGGTGAGCATATGAGGTCTGGGGTCATGATATCTCTTCGTCGTCGGCAATCGTTTGATTCATTTTGTTTGTGTCGTGATGTGGCAACGCTTCACAGTTGTTAGCAACCGTTTAATGGTTTGTGATGAGCATCTAGCTTAATTGACCCCAAATGAACGACAGCCTGATCGTCTTATGTATCAGCTGTTGTCGCAACCTTGGATAAGATGGAAAGTGGAAAGTGTTCGTAAATGACTAATGATCTGACCATCCGACCTATGAAAACGAAACGTGGGGAGCATGCCTTTGTCCATGCCTTCTCTTCCCACCAGATGGCTGGCCCCGGTCTTTGATACCGTGTTTTTGTATTGCCTCCGTTTCCTCTGAGCAGCAAGGCTAACGAGCCGACACGTTAATGATTTGTATAGCAGCTATTACCCGCTAACAATAGACTATCAGCGTGATAAGTGCCTGAATTAGTTACTTTAATATTTCTGTCTCTTTTAAACTTCCTTATATTGAGCGATGAGCAATGCTAAAAAACTGCATTGGCGGTGTTCCACAGCGCGTGACAAGTCAGGATACGTATGATCTTACGCCTTCCTATTCTTTCAGTGGGAATTCGAATGTTCTGATGGAATGTTGGTCACTGATTGTCACCAGCCAGCTAATTGGCTAACCCGTGCTTCATGCTGATGCCATTCTAAAATGTCATTAAGCAGGTCACCCACCGCCATGCGACATGAAATTCCCTCACTGAAGCAATATTTACGGGAATAAAAGTGCACTTTTGTTGACATAGTTTGACGTATCTTCCGTCATGCCAACATACATGCGATGCAGGCTGATCAGCGCTATTTTCTGTGGTTTGTTCCGTCGTCGTACTATGCTTGGCTCTTGAAATAAGTGGGTGGGATCTACACATACAAAGCTCGACTTGCATGACCTGATTTGATACTTTACATACACCACCCACTCACACGCTGATATTTGCGTTCAATATATATGTGATATGATATATGTAAAAGGATATCTGTAATATGATAACAATGAAAATATTCCTATCATACAACGGCTGTAATAACGTATCTGTTGTAAGATTCATATCATGAGATATCCGTGAACAGATATCAGTATACGGTATCTATAGCCACGCGTAACGAGGTAACTGATAAGATATATCGACCGTAAGGCAGCGCGTCCGGGGCCACATAATATCGTGCTCCCAGCTGCCACAGCAGACACAGTTAGGAAGGGAGGCAAGGGACCATTCGTATTATGAATTCGGCCTAGTTTCACCCATCGAAGACAGATTGAGCTCATGTTTAATAACACAATCTAGTGCTGGTTAAGCTAAAACAGCAGCGAAAGCAGTCGAACATCCAACACAGCTTTCCGCTTTCGTTCTAGCATGCACACGTTTTAATGCAGCAGGTAGCCACCTACTGCCCATGCGGGGTCCCTTCGAGCCGCCAAGAGAAAGCAAGTGTCCGGCAGGCAAGTGATAACTGCCAGTCGCTCAAAGCATCGATCTTTCAGCTTTTGACGGCCTAGTAAAAATGTTAACTCATCCTTAAACACAACTATACAAACAATGGTTTTGTGTGCTTTTTGTCCATCTATGACATTAAGCTCTTGTTTATGTGCGCATTAGTGTAAACAGCAGAAGTTTTGACCGTGCAGCTGACATGACAAACCAAGTACGATGACGGGCGATCTCATGCCAGCTAAAATGTTCAAATGAGATCACATTGTTAAAAGTGAACGCCGCATCACGTTAGCATAATTTGTGGCCTTTTCAGGCATGAATTGATTTAATGTCACTTGATGTATTACCACATTGAAATTAAACTAAGTACATTTTATGGCTTACTTTGTGACGCCGAGCAAGTCAGCTTTTGTAAGGTGTTTTATGCGGGGCTCTATAAGAACTACTGCATCAGTAAGATGTACTGGCACTCGCGCTTGAATCAGCTGTGTTTTTCATGACATCTGGCGTCATTGATAATGCAAATGAAATAAGCTAGCTGTTTTCAGGATGGAAAGACCAGAGCTATTCATCAACGTTGGGATTGCGTTGGGCAGAGCTGCGTTGGATGTTATCAGGAGATCCTTGGACTGTGTACTAGAGCACTTCACGGCTCAGACCAATCTACGGATTTAGGATCCATCCACGATCCAGATTGGACCGGATCCGAAGTTTCCATGAAAACATGGATTGGGACCGGACTTGATTTACAAATTTGCCAGTTCACACGGATTGAACGGATTGAAAACCAATCCAATGCGAATTATCATTAGACACTCTTGGACACGTTCAATGATCAATGAGCTAAAATATTCAATGACGTCAACTCAGATAAGGACTTATAGACCAATAAATCACCGTGGTTTTAATTCCAAGCAATGTACAAATAGGCTACATAGTGCACAACTCAGCCACATATTCTACAGACAGATTTTCTGATGAACAGATCAGATTGGCAAATTGATATGAATGCCACTGATATATGCTGTTATGAAAAAATTAGAACTCTGTTCCATCCCAATGTCACCAGAATGTCTGATTATCCAATAACCTACCTTATTACAACATAGCTATCATTTCTCCTGAACTTGTCGCCTCTGTGCCTCTGTGAACCTGGTTCACGGCTGGCTCTATTTTGGCACCTGGTTCATGGCTGGCTCTATTTCGGCGCCTGGTTCGTGGCTGGCTTTATGTTGGCGCCGGCCGCTACTTGCTCAGTCTTCCGCGGCAACATTTGTGCCTTGAAACAAAAGGTGAGCTTTCCTTCTTCACTACAGCTCCCCGCTATAGTGTGCTACATAACTTTGTAAAGATCGAATCTACGATAAGTGCTCAGGGTAGGGTGCTGTTGGCTGGCTCTCGCATAGGCGCAGGGGCGACAGCAGTTCTCGTAAGTCAGGGGGGGGGGGGCGATAACTATTCAGGTCACTGCTTCAGTTAAGGCCTTTGAGGTGAAGGCTTAATTTTAAGAAAGTTAGGGACTCATCCCCTCTCTAGCACCCGCGCCCCCTAGGTAGGCGTTTTGACTGCCCGCGCCGATTGAACTTGAACGGTTTTGCTAAATATAAGCTGGCAAAAGCACGTGCCCATGCTTATCATTCAAGACTACCTGATTGGGTCGTGGATATATGCAATTAACCAGTAATAATTCGCTTGTTCCTGGTAAAAAATAGTTCAATACTCAGGCCGCATGTCTCCAGCAGTCCGCGCCCGCAAGTTTTCACTCTTTACGACGGATTACATCTTAATCACTTGGCATATGCACTTGTAATTAGACCAACATCATACTCCCCTTGGCGCTATATGCATCTGGTGTCCTGGCTACCAAATACCTTCACCTACCCCCAACAGTTCGTCCTTTATTGGTACTAAGGCAGACTGATATCCTGGCCGGCCATCTCGTTCTGGACAGGATTTTCAAGTTCCACGCCGATTTCATTGTAATGGTAGGCCGTATAAGCTTGCAAAGTACATCATCATATCCGTCATTAAAACGTGCGCGATCGGCTTGCTGATCATATGCACCAAACGCTAACAATGCATTTATTATCTTTACGAGGATTTCCTATGTCCCGGCTGTCCCGCGCGTCGCGCTCCACGGCTAGCGACCGCGTCGCATGAAGTCTCGGTACCAGTGACGTCATCGCCTTGTACAAGGCTCATTAAACCCGACTGATGACAAATCGCATGCACGGCATCCCCCTGCTTATTCAATAGGCGCGCTTAGCGATTGTGCACTGCGTGCAGCGGAAACCATCGAGTGGCATCCGGATGGTATGTTGGACCTAACCTTGAGTCTGAAAATGTTACGTAATGTGCTTATGTCTTGAGGTTATTGAAAGCAGAAGCCATTTTGGCAAGTGCTCCGTGAGGGTAGCGGTGAAATATTGTTAGAGTAGTTGTGAGATTATAAGATATGAGGAGCCTTGTTTGCTCTGATCTTCATGTAAAATGACATTTCCAACAGGCGACAAGGCGTCTGAGGTATATCAGCGCCTATAATCGGCGTATGGCAACTTCTTGTACATTTTTTAATAAAAACCAATAAATAACTAATTTTTAGAACGCTCAGATGAATCAAATTTGCTGTTTAGATTCTTCAAGTACTTGATGTGCAAGTAGCCTGGCGCGGATTTATTTCGTGCACTTTCTGGTAAGCCGGACTGAACCGGTTTACATTGAGAAATCTGGGAAAGTGGATTGGCATGTGGATTGGATCTGGACTTGCCGGGCCGGACTGGACCGGATCCTGAAAATTCGATCCCTGAAGTGCTCTTCTGTGCACTGAAGGAAACAATGACCGACTATCGGACGACAACGCGCCTATGCCTTCTGCCACCCAAACTGCGGGCTGAGAACTGAGCCTGAAACACACATGCCAGGTTTGTATCCGCCAAGCCAACTGTCGACAGGCTGTTGACCGGTGAACGAAAAGCAGATGTGGATTCAATGTGAATCAAGAGTCACCTCGACTCGCGTCTAATGCTCTTGGCTTAGACCAGGTCGATGGTGTGACTAGGCTTGGGCCTTCAACTTTCTCACTATCACTGTGAGGAATAGGTGGATGTCGTGATGGTGAGCCTGCATTTCTCCTGGTTGATCCCGCGCCACTGAGCTTTTCCCGCGTGCTTGCTTAATGCGCGGGCAGGCACTACGCAAAGCTCCATGTGCCCCGCATCGGTCCGCTCACGGTGTCGTATGCCCCGCGACCTGACCGACCTAGCTGAGTCACGGCAACCGGCGCCGAACACCTGAGCGAGTCGCTGGCGGTGTCGTACGGCCCGCAACCTGACCGACCTGGCTGAGTCACTGCAACCAGCGCCGAACGCCTGAGCGAGCTGTCTTGTGCCGCGTGACCTGACCGACCTGGCCGAGCCACGGCACCCGCCACCCGGCACCTGAGCGAACCGCTGCCCGTGGCCATAGCCAATGTACGCCCCTCTGCAGGCCTCACAAGAGAGGCCTCCGGCGCCCAAGCAGCCTGAGCGGGGCTGCGCCGCAGCGATCTTCCTTTATTTCGAAGAGAGTTTGCTGGCGTTGTGTGACCGACCGCCGCGTTTGCATCCTGCCAATAAGCTCATGGCTTCGTACATGTATGTATCGATACTTTGTGCGTTGCACATACAATGCGTGGTCCGCACATTACCCCGCTGGCGGCACGGTGCCCAAGGCAGGGCCCACACAATGCCCGCGAAACCCGTCTGCGTCAGGTTAAATAAGCCCACGCGTCAACAAAACAAACGAGAGATACAGGTGAAGACTGATGGTGGGATCGTTTCCCAAACATGTAACAACTGCCGGCCGACCGCCGGCACCAATCGGGCATCTCCGGCCGAGCCGTGGCCTTGCCCCAGCGGGGGGTCACGCCGAGCCGTGGTCCCCAGCGGGTGGCAATGCCGAGCCGTGGCCTTGACCTCGGTGGTCGGTGAAGCGGAACGCTGCTCCAGAGTCCGGCGGTAGGGGACCGCACCCTTTCCTAGTGGCCGCTGAAGGTGTCGAACGCCTTCTGCAGCCGCTCCAGCGCGTCGATGGTGTCCAGCCCGGCCACGGGCAGGCCGCGGCGCTCGTTGTCCGCCAGGACGCCCAGCGAGGCGATTATTGAGAACGCCACGTAGCTGACCGCCAGCAGGATGACCATCTTCAGGCCGATGTCTGCCAAGCCGTCTGCGGGTGACGCGAGGTGGGGTCAGTCGGCGTCAGCGTGCTCATGGACGGATGTCATGCTGACGCGCACAGGCTTCAGCGTTGACGCACAAGAACGGGCTGCTGGCCGCAGTCGTGCTGGCGTCACAAAACCCGGTGCTGATTCGGACGCATTGATGTCGTGGGATCCATAACAGTCTAAGGATGCGTGCCTTGTTTTGTCGTTCTCACTGCTGGGTTAGATACTCAAGTCCGCCGCCACTGACCACTCACGCCTGACAGGTGTTAACAGTTGTTGAAATCACCAATATTACCTTTGAAGAAGTTGTCGACGGCAGAGACGCGATCAGCTGTATACCTGTGGAAGCACACGAGATTATTACAGGTGTTACACTGAGTTGCGTACAACTGGTGCATGTACCTACTTTTTCATGCAAAAGGTTTGTCCACGTAATCAAAAGAAATTGCAGAATTTAGCTCACTTCTTATAGATATATGTTCAATGGAAAAAAGACGCAGCCTTATGAGGCACCAGCCGAAACTGAATAAAGGCGTTGGCATGAACATAAACATATTCTTTCGTCCAATAGCTGAGTTGGTTAAAGCAGCTGCTCTCCAATCCATCCATCCGTGATAGGGTGGGTTCGAATCGCTTCAGGCGCTCGCCAATTTCACTTGACTAGGCCGGCCTGCGGCCGATGGAGCGGCCACATGTCAAGTCAGCTGACACCAGAGAGCAGGACAGACCGTGCCGAGCGTAGCTGCACGCAAGACAGACCGTGCTGAGCGTAGCTGCACGCAGGACAGACCGTGCTGAGCGTAGCTGCACGTATTACCTTCTCCACCATATTCTGCCGTTGACCTAAAATGTAATGATCGGATGGTAGAAGTCAGGGCTTGCGCAACAAGCCCTGCATAGGGCGGGCTCTGTTCCCAGAAATTCATCCATCCGAAGGGCTCAGACCCAGTTTTAAGCGTGATATGCAGAGCAGGAGCAGTGAAAAACGACAACGATCAAACGCAAAGACGTCAACGCTGATTCTGAAGTATGTAGTCAAAATCCCCGTTTTGTTTCATCAATGGTGCAGATTTGTCTAGCGCCCACTGTTGTGTCCCTTTTTACAGGACATTTTGTCTTGTTTCACAAGCTGATGGGCATGGTCAAAACTTTGGTACTATGCTGGATTCCAAGCCATGTGGGGATAGCGGGAGACGAGCTTGCCGACGTCGGCGCAAAGCGGGCCCCTCATGTGCCTTGCGCACGTTGTTTGCGGTCCTAGCTAGGAATTTCTATTCATCCATCACAGCTTATCTGAAAAGAAAATTGCAACGCGTCTGAGACGCCGAAAGCAACAAGCTAAGAATGATAAAGCCACTGTTGGGCCTTTGGCCGTCTAGCTCGTGAGCGGCTAAGTGGGAAGTGGTCGCTCTGTGCCGGCTGTAAATTGGCCATTCTTACGCGATAAATGGATGTCTGTTATGTGGCGGCGGGAGACTTCAATGCCCTGAATGCCATGCGCCGTTGACAGTTTATCATGCGTTTTACCCCTGTCCACATTTCAAGGACGAACGACTGCGTCATTTTGGGTGGCAAGCGTCATGTTTGACTTATCGCGACATGTTGGGAGGCGACACTTCTTTGTTACACTCAGGCCAGTTGTTTGCAGTTCTAAGATGCATCAAATTTTCAGCTGTATTTGTCCTCGCTAGTTAACAAATAACACAGCCCGAAACAGCCGTTATGGGCGTAATAAGACCTTTGATATCGACGCGCCCCCAAATCCCACGTGACCTTGATCATCACAATGTTTCTGGCTGGCATGTGCAGCTCCCACCTGAGACCCCCACGCATTCCGTGTCTATTCTGAGGAACGCAGCAGTGGATCGTTTCATGCGAGCCGGATTATGAACACTACGCACGGCTTGCGATTGGGATGAAGAGGCTATGGCAGAGGCTCGCGGGTGGGGTAACGTATTTCAAAGCTTTTCTTGTTCGTCATGCATTTATTTATTAGCCAGTTGACTCACTTGTGTGAATTTGTTACATGAATGCCACTTTGCTCGAATGGGGGTCAGGTATGCGTCCAGTGTTGCTCGCCTAGGTAGCTCTGCGCGTCTCTGTGACCCCACAGCGCCGCAGAGCTGCGCGGCTGTTTGGCACGCCACCTAGAAACATACACGTCATTCTTGATCCCAACGTAACCGACTGCCTCCGCCTGTCTCCGGTCGCCGGCAGCCGGCGACTACTCACGGATACTGGTGGTACCGACTGGGGTAGTAGGCGGGCTGCTTGTACGGCGTCGGGTGGTGGCCGTAGGTGCTGGCGTCCGCTTCGGCCGTCGGGACCACCACGACCACCAACAGGAGGGCGACAGTCGCCTGCTTCCACATGTCTGCTGGCGTCCAAGAACAGCGCGCATGTTACCCGGAGGACAAGGCAATGCAGGTCTTCTGCCGGGCCAGATATCGTTGCTGTAAAGATACATTCTGTTGCCGACGCCATTGTTTACATGGTTAGCCGTCATTCATTGCGTCGACCAATAGGAAAACAGACACTCAATATCAAATATTATCTAGACACCATTTCTATTGGAAATCTTCTTTGCATAAGCCACGTCTGAGCCTTATGGTCGTAGGTGACAGCTAACGGACCCATCAGTGACCATATTCATTCGTATGCTAATCGTCATTTGCATTCAAAAGCCACGAGAGCAGCCTCTCTCAGAAGTGGACGCTCCTCTAAAGTCTGTCGGTCCGTACAACTCGCTGGAGGGTGACGGCATCCAGGACCATTACGGGCGCAGACAAATCAACACTGAGTAACACCAGGCAGAAGCAAATTGGGCTCTGCCTGCACATCCATGGGGAAGCATCCAAGCACCAAGTAAACGGTCACAGAAGTGGTCGGTTCGATAAAAACAGTTTTCTAGGGTCGTGAATTGTCGCTCCCGTGGAAGCCAGTCATTAGACGCAGGCACTGGACTGTATCTTAACTGATTTTCTAAAAGTCATTAGCATGATTGAAAATTAGCATGTTGTTCCATGAAACAACGCCTAAGGTGCCCGCCTGACAGCGGAGCAGCCTGTCTTACCTTATCGTAAGGCTGGTGAAGAAGGAATGAAGATTCTGGCCACTCGGGCTCCCAGGAGCACGCAAACACCGCAACCCTTCCTGTGACGTTACAGCCGCAGGCTGTGGGTCGGCCTGGAAGGGCTACTCCCCACTTCCAGAGTGTTGACGACCCCGGCTCTGGTTCCTGTTTGTCCTCCGGCGCCGGCGGAAGGTGAGGATCCCCCATAGGGTGCGATGGTCTGATTGGGTGAAGTGGCGCGCGGCCGCCATTAATGACCCCTTTGAGGTCGCCGTTTGCTTTGAGGGCCTGGAATTGTGTCACTGAGAGAATGGAAGAGAGAGAGAGAGAGAGAGAGAGGAGAGAGAGAGAGAGAGAGAGAGAGAGAGAGAGAGAGAGAGAGAGAGAGAGAGAGAGAGAGAAGAGAGAGAGAGAGAGGGAGGGGGAGAAAGAGCGGAGGGAGGGAGATAGGAAGGTTGAGATGGCCTTTTTTATTGACCAAAATAGCGGAGTTATGTGAACTTATTCTCCATGACTTGTCAGATCTACAGATCGGCTTGGAACTACTGGCATGGATTGAGGCATGTTAAGGGGGCAAATTCGGACGCTCGCTATGCTGTGCACGTAGATTAGATGACAGATACGGCAGACGCATTTGTTTACCCATTACACGCATTCATACGTTCATGTGTTGTGTTCATTATACAGCAAGTTGTGCACCAGCCTTCACTGAAGACGTGGGCCGTGATTATGGATGGAGTCGGTGTCAAACTGGTGTACAACTTACCGACTCTGCTCACGCCGCAAAGTCACCAATGCAAGTGTTGAAATATGCTGTCTAATGATCAATCCATATTCTTGCACTAGTGACAGCATGCATATGTGGTTCGAGGGCATGGCTCCAAGGAGCATGCTATAGCAAATTGGCTCCTGAAATGTGTCTTAGCCAAATCCGCTAATCGTTGATCACCCAAACTATGTTTCAGCACTTGCATTCAACTTCATGCAACGAACATTCAACGAACATCCAGCGAATATATTAAGTAGTGGTAAGCCACCAGGCTACTGGCCAGGCAGGCGGCAGAATTGAGGCTTTCTCCGAAAGCAGACCACTCTTTTGGTGGCAGACGGCATGTATCCCGCACAAAAGATGAAGCACAGCAAATCAACACGACGCCGCATCCTGCACCGCACACAGTGACGGTTCGGGCCGAGGAACACGTGCCTTTTCTGCCAGCACGGATCCTGGACGTCCCTATACTGAAAAGTACTTTTTTGAGTCGCTGCTAGTAAGCAAACTGCCATCTTGAGCCGGTGGCGTCACTGTAGAGGTGGTATAAGACGAGACCTACTCCCATCAGCAACAGTGTCGTGATAATCAGGTACGGTGTGATGCGCACCTGATCTGAAAACAAAAGGCGACGCGCACTGTAGACAAAGCGTTAAGTTGTTGATAGCGCTTGTTCAACACAACCAGTTTGGACGCTTCCTTAATCTGATCGGTTACTTGATGTCGAGGTTCATTCACGTCAGGTGCGCTCGTCCTGCCATGAAATGGTTCAAGAGCCAAGGACGGGATTGTTACGCTGAGGAGCCAAAACCTAGTCCAGGGAACTAAAGAGTATTCGACTCCGTATACAAAGACGCTAATCTACCTACGTTTCCTCCAGTCATATTTCTCATTTATTCCCCGGATTCAGCGAAATTTATTTTGAGGATGGGGTAAACTGCCGCCCCCCCCCCCGTCCCCCCGCCCTTGCTGGAGACGCCTGTAAACGGCTAACACACCCACCGCTGGGGGGTCCACCGCGGAGACGCGTCGACTGTTGGGCTGCAGACCTCCGCCTGAAGGAATCGGCTTGTTAGCGCTCTACTCTTAAAACCCGTTCCATGACAGCGGGCGTGACCCCGCAGCCTGCCAGGAGGGGGGGGGGGGGCGTACAGCGGGCGCAACCCCCGCAGTCTGCCAAGGGCGCGCACAGCGGGCGTGAATCCGCGGTCTGCCAGGGCCGCGCATAGCGGGCGTGACACCCACGGTCTGCCAGGGCCGCGCACAGCGGGCGTGACCCAACAGTCTGCCAGGGGCACACACAGCGGGCGTGACACACACAGTCTGCCAGGGACGCGCACAGCGGGCGTGACTACGCAGTCTGCCAGGGGCGCGCACAGCGGGCGTGACCCCCGCAGTCTGCCAGGGGTCACGCCAGACGATGTGCCGGCATCTGGTGGGGAATCGCCAGGTCATGGGTGACCCGTTGAAGGTAGAACATCCATCTTTGAAAGGCCGTTATTTGCCGAAAATTTTGCGATGAATGAAAAGTTTGCGGTCATCGCAAAATTTCCGGCAAATAGTGGCCTTTCAAAGATGGATGATCTATCTTCAACCGGATATCCATGCCCTGCCGATTTTCCACCAGATGTCGGCGCATCCATCCAGCCAGCATGGCGGATGGGTGCGACCCTGGCAGGCTGCGGGGGTCACGACCGCTGTCATGGAAAAGGTTCAAAGAATCGAGCGCTAGTAACCCGATTCAGTTTCAGATTTAGGTTTAACCAATGCGGTTTTCAAGCGGATTGATTAAATATCTTGGTTTAGAGTCATGCCACGCAGTGCTTGTGTGAAACCTTACCGAGATCTGAGCGTGCAATGGCAGTTTTGCTGTAGGGCAATGTTAGGCACGAGCAGCCCGCCCTCTGACCTCATGTCACTTTGAATGGCCGCTGCCATCGATCGTGGGCCAGTTCAGTCGGGGCAAACAGCGAGGGCCAGAGCTGCTTGTACCCACCCAACCCTCCACAGCGCCAAAGCAGCTTGAACCGATCACCGATAACGCCACGGGTGAGTTGGGAGACAAGTGCTTTGACCGATAGAGCTACGGAATGCGCGTCTGGCATGCTACTTTGACAAATGTCTTTAAAGTGAATTAATGTCCGTCTGTCTGTCTCGAATGTCATTAAATACCTTCATGTTGGCTTAGGAACTGTGATCAACATGGAGCTATGATGACCATATGGTTATGGTATCACCTATGACAACCAGCTTTTAGCTCACAGACATGTTGATAGCATATGCCCTTTAATAAGGTATACAGATGCTTGGACTCCGTGGACTTCAAATGAAATCCATTGAGCACTATTTCATTCGGGAAATCAATGCGGCATATATGCTTTCCATGTATCAAGAGCAATAACGACGCGTAGAACAGCCTCCCGGAAAGACTCGAATGGGTCCACGGATGCGATGAGCAGTGCTGACCGGCTACATATCATGGACAGTGCTGACCGGCTACATATCATGAGCAGTGCTGACCGACTACATATGATGAGCAATGCTCACCGACCACATAGCATGAGCAATGTCCACCGGCCACATATGACGAGTAGTGCTCACCGGCCACACATCATGAGCAGTGGTGACCGACTAGATATCAAGAGCAATGCTCACTGGCCACATATGACCCAACATCTTATGCGATATATGCATAATAAGATGGAGCGAACAGTCTGCCTTTCGGAAGAAAGAGATAAGATTACTGAAAAACTGCCCGATGCCTTCAAATACACTTGCGGAATGTCTGAAGCCCACCTGACAAGCGTAGGAATAGGCGGCCCGGCGTTAGATGATTCGCTGCTGCGCACTTCAGGCGTGTAGCCTTCCGCGATGTCGCGCCGCTCCCTTCCGAGCCCAACAGCAGGCGAAAACCCCGCGCCGGAAATGGCGATAATAACAGCACTACCTGCAAGTAGCAGAAGTAGGCAGTGGAGAAGCCATGCCACTGCCAAGGGGAGGCCCGCCGAAGACATGAGATATCTGGCCCTATAAGGCACCGCGTGCGGCTGCTACATTCTAAACCTTGCTAAGAAGTAAAACAATCTTTCAGAATTTGGCCACTTTATTCTCAAAAATGCATTGTGCAAATGCAAACGCAAAAGACGCAAATGCAATGCATATGTGGCCGGTGAGCACTACTCATCATATGTGGCCGGTGAGCACTACTCATTATATGTGGCCGGTGAGCGCTGCTTGTTACATGTGGCCGGTGATGTGATGTGGTGCTGATGTGATGTGACCATCACATCACCACGGATG
Organism: Pollicipes pollicipes; assembly: GCF_011947565.3. Taxonomy (NCBI): domain Eukaryota; kingdom Metazoa; phylum Arthropoda; class Thecostraca; order Pollicipedomorpha; family Pollicipedidae; genus Pollicipes; species Pollicipes pollicipes. The sequence goes on from NW_023596576.1 coordinate 9,809,440, forward strand.
TAGTGAGCACTGCTCATCGCATCTGTAGACCATTCGAGCCTTTCCGGAAGGCTGTTCTACGCGTTGTATTGCTCTTGATCCATGGGAAGCATATACGCCGTATTGATTCTCCGAATGAAACAGTGCTCAATAGATTTCATTTGAAGTCCACTCAGTCCGAGTATCTGTATACCTTATTAAAGGGCATGTGCTATCAACATATCTGTGAGCTATAAGCTTGTTATTTTAGGTAATACCATAACCATATGGTAATCATAGCTCCATGTTGATCATAGTTCCTAAGCCAACACGAAGGTATTTAATGACATTTGAGACAGACAGACGGACACTAATTCACTTTAAAAGCATCTGTCAAAGTAACATGCCAGTCGCCCACCTCGTAGCTCTAGCGGTCAAAGCACTTGTCTCCCAACTCACCCCTTGGCGTTATGGGTGGTCGGTTCAAGCTGCCTTTGCTTTGACGCTCTGGAGGGTTGGCTGGATCCAAGCAGCGTTGGCCCTCGCTGTGTGCCCCGACTGAACTGGCCCACGATCGATGGCAGCGGCCATTTAAAAGTGACATGAGGTCAGAGGGCGGGCTGACCGTGTCGAACGTCGCCATACAGCAAAACTGCCATTGCACGTTCAGATCTCGGCAAGGTTTCACACAAGCACTGCGTGGCATGAACTCTAAACCAGGATATTTAATCAATCCGCTTGAAAACCACATACGTTTGCATGTTACAATATCACGAAAGCCGGATATTCAAGTGCAGCGGGTGAACCGTTTGCACGACCGCTTCCAAAGACGCCGGACCTCATTCCCTGAGGTTTTGATGTCATTTGCATTGGCATGACATGCTGGCTTTTCTGACGTCACTCTACCGACGACGCACGTGGTGTCTTGCTGGTAATTTACCCATCAGAATAGTTGGTGTTCTGTCGGTCTTGTTACTTGGGATCATAGGAGCACTCGCACGCCGTTCTTCCGAACAGAATAGCACCACATGGCACATCCGAAGGCGGACCTAGGTTGCGCACCATAAAACAGCAATAACCTGTCATATTTCAACCATTTACAAAGGTATGCGCACAATAAACTGCATCGCATTGTGACCAACCGGATGAATCAAATCTGCACCGCATGCAAGTTATTGCACCATGGAGAGTGCTCTGATGGAGAGTGTAGTCGGCCATCTGCCGCCGGCCGGTACCTTGGAGAGTGCTCTGATGGAGAGTGTAGTCGGTCATCTGCCGCCGACCGGCACCTTGACGCGTCCTCCGAGGGTGCAGACGCTGACAGGCTTGCGTCAGCTCGGCTCCTCGCCGCGATGGGGCGGCGTCCGCGACCCTGCCACCGCCGTCGTGGAGACGCACCACTACAGACTCGTGGGGAGGGAGGGGCTCAAGGACTGCAGGCTCCGCCGCCCACGGTGGCCTAGTCGAACGGCTTCCGCTGACCATACCGACCCCGCGCCCAGCTAACGATAAACATCCGGACCGGGTTGGTTTCCCTGTGCAGGCATCACTGGCTGGCCGTGACCGAGAGCCGTCTGATGGACGGTCGTCCCCTGCCATCGCAGTGAGGTACCCCCGTCCACTAGGGTGCGCCACGCCCAGGCTACGCTCTTGTAGGGCGACTGGCCTTTTCCATGCTTTAATCGGCATCAGCTGCGTGCTTCTTCGAGGTGACCAAACCAGATACAGGTGCTATTTTTCGGCATTTTATTTCTGCATCAGAAGCTCTTAGCAGGCTCCAACGTCAGCTGTGTGTGCCATAATGCTCCATAACAACAAATCCGACTTAATAAACATGTCCGCCTATCAGAGGTTTCAACCCTCCAGTGCGCAATACAATTGTGCAGAATGTTCTCAACTGTCGTATCGCACGTGTTTGTCCCGTAACAGCAGCGTCCTTTGAATAACAACAATAACAATATCACGGTGACATAGGGATATTACAAGTCCTCTTCCCTTCTTGTACTGTGTCTTGCCTGATCCAGTTACCGCAGGTGAATCACTGAGACCATGATTCCTCAAAGTCCCTGGTGAGCTGGTCCATCCAGACCGAGTGGTTGATCTCCCAGCTGTCCGCCTCCAGACCTCGTCCGGACGAGTTCAGCGTGGTGGTGAGCGCCCATCCGATCGCGGCAAAGCCGATCGCCGCCAAAATGAGCAATGAGAAAAACAGGAACGGAGCAGCCGCTGCAAACAACGGCTCTTGTCAGCAACGAGAACAACAGCAACGGAGCAGCCGCTGCAAACAACGGGCTCTTGTCAACAATGAGAACGACGGGAACAGAGCACCCGCTGCAAACAACGGGATCTTGTCAGCAATTAGAACCCCCGTGCGGGTGTTATACGGCACTGCGGGCAATTCGTAATCGTTGCTCTCCCCCCCCCCCCCCCCCCCACGCCCCAACCCGTTGTAGCCGATGGGGCCGGAGCACAGCCGGTGATGTGGGGACCGGCCCTGCACCTCCAATGACGCAGTGGTACAATGGTGTGGTACAGAGTCCCCTAGCTCACAAAAGCTCACCGTGTGGAACAGATACCATGACACACATTCTTGGATCAGAAAGGTCACAGCTTGACACAACGTGTTGCACGTTAATTCTTGGCAAAGGAATCTGTTTGGTGTGCATCAGTTTTCAGTTATTCGTGTCGGGTGTCTGCCGTGGTGGGCGTGAACTACTATGTACTATGCTGCTACTATGTTCAGCTAATATGTTCACTGTTCAGACATCTGTAGCGGAGGCGTGGAGAGCCACAGAGTTCTTACCAAGGCTGCCAGCATCCGTTCTGTCGGAGATGGGCCGGAAGTATTTCTCGACCAGACTGAAACAAAGGCAGGGCTCGTCGTATATCTGCATATGATATATCGCATGTGGACTCACGCAGTGACGACAAATAATGCAATCTGTGAGCTGAGCGTCAGGTGCACAAACCACACCTAAGCAATGTCCGCCCCGTCGCCGTGCATATGACGAAGAGACACAGTTACGTCAGCATGTCTTCGCAACGATAAATGAGTTGGTTCCTTACAATTTTGGATATTAAATCAGCTTCTCAAAATCACCTCAATCAAGCACATCTAGGCACCTCACCGAACCTGTTTAAATCGCGCTATGAGAACTTATCAGCTGGTCGCTGGGCGCTCAGCTTCTCAGCTGCCACATTAGCCATGCACCAGCCTCTTCCACATGTGAATGGAATGGCCATTTTCCGCTAGCTAGTTTCTGCTGTAGTCAATTTCTGCTAGCGCATGTCAGCCGGCGGCGAAAGGTGCCGTCTGCATGGGATATCGACCTCAAGGCGGGGGTCTGCTTCAATGGAGGATTTCAACTACCGAAGCGGTTTCGGCATGCATCCATAAATATTGGCAGCATGGACGGCCGGACATGGGCAGAAAAACCGAACCTGCAGTCAGGATTGTGCTGTTATTCGCAGGTTCAAGTTCGCGTGTTCAAACCGATTGCGAAGTCACTCTACGGAGTTCCACCGGAGCAGATGTGAGCACTTCTTGGACGGTCGCAGTCACTGCTTCATTGCCCATTTGGGCTTCCTGATTGGGCCTCACTCTCCATGAGCTAGGACCGTTGTCGGCTGATTGTGGTGGAACAGAGATCTGTAAGCCAGCCGCAATGCATTCGTCCTTGGCTGAACACGGCCAGTGCTCATGCATGACACTCCTCAGTCTCACCCGCTGACGATGCTTCCGCCGGGCCTGGTCTGACTAGGGTAGCTAGGGCCGTTGCTCGGGTAGCTAGGGCCACTGCTCTGGTAGCTGGGTCCGCTACTGGAGTAGAAGCGGTCGTCTCTGTGCTGGTCGGCCGCCGACAGGACAGCCAGGGAGACGAGAAGAAGACAGGCCGCAGTTGCCATCTGAAAGCAACGGCATAACCCTGGCATCAGGTGTGCGCCTTTACAACAGGAGCAACCAGAGCTGCTCTTTTGTCGTACAGACAAGGGTCGGCATGGTATTGGTGCTTGGTAATTCGGACGAAGAAATTAAGGTGCAAACTGACAGTATACAGCATTTTGCAGCATGTTGAGGCATAATTTCAAATTCTTCAGTGAAAACCCCTTTTGGTAAGCAGGAGGCGTGTGGAATTTCTGGCATGGCGAATTACAGCATCATATTTCCAATATCCATTCGATTCTACATATCTACTTCGATGTTTTGACGCTTCGAGGGTGCTTGATGATGTTTTGATTTTTGACATTCACTCTCATAATATTGACACTTGTAAAACTTTGATGAGGACTGTTTCCGCTCCCCCCCCCCCCCCCCCTCCTCCCTCCCCCTGAATACACCGCTGCACGTTTATGCGAGCGCATGATTTGGCACCAAAAATACGGAAACAAAATATTGCAATGTCACAGATCAAATAGGCAACAGTATTGCAAAAGCCCGAGTCGTACTACACAGTGCTACGTGGAAAACCTATTCCAGAAACGAAGACCAAAGTCACGGTCTTTTTTGAAGCAAGTTCTTAAAAAATCCTTTTATTTTTCATGGTTGTCTTCCAAAAACTGCAGTCGTTGTGGTACTGAAAAGACATATTCCAAAAGAGAGAAACTCCATCTGAACGAGGAGAGCGCACAGGCGCATATGAGCGTGGCCTTGTTGGGCGAACTGGTCCCGGAACTGGCACCAGGAACGTAGACAAGAGTTGAGTGACGAAAGTGACCGGAGTTCTGCTTTCGATGCAGTGCCATGCTTTTCATTATCTTCTAGTTGAGTTGCTTTCATGAAACAAAGCATCAATGTTCCCATTAGCACCATTAGCTCAGAGCCCTGCCCTGCTTACACTGAGTGGCACACATACTTCGCCAGCGCAGGTCATACCTTTCAGCGAACAGGATTTTCGATTGTCCCCACAATACGCACTGTTTCCACAGGACTCTGAACGTCTAACGCAGATCTTGTGATGCTGTTGTCTTCCTGGCGTTCCGACGGTTTCTGCGGCAAAGAGTGTCGTCCTCAGCTTTTGTAGCACGCCTGAGACAAGGCACCTGGTTCTCTTCGCGCTTCGACATGGTCTTGGCCAACGTGGGAAGAGCGTTTTTTGCCGCATCCTCCATCATCCTCTCCGCTCCCATGTGTCGCCGGGCGCCCCGTGCCGGTTTCTATTTGCTTCCAATGTCGGTCGATCCTGTTCGACGCGACTCATTTGCGGCTCACCAAGCGACCCCGTCGCCTGTCCAGGTGTCACACTGACACTTTCCCCATAACAAGCCAGAAGCGACGATTGGACAGACACGTCAGGAGAGCACAGCGCAGCTGGGACCGCACGCGTTGTCGGCTGGGTGCCTTACGCACCCGAAGCACCGCCGAGAAGACGGCCCTCCTCCTCCTCACGCTCAGGAGGACCGAACCGCGCGAAAATACACCTCTGCACCAGGCTGACTTGGTTCTCAGCTTTTGGACGCTTCAGTTGCAGGAGCTGTAGTGGGTTGGGAGCATTTCAGAGACAGGCCATACGCTATAGGCCTATCGGTAAGTATTGAAGGGCAACCGACTGGCCTTTGTGGGTAAAGAATGTAATCGGGCGTGAAATGATGCCTTTTTGGTCATCCACGACGCCTTCAGCGGTCTACCTGGAGTTGAATTTATACGACTGGGCTGCAATCTAACTTTACATGTAGGAAACATGAAACAAAGCTAGGTGAGAAGCAATGCGTCAAGCAATTACAGCAATCGAAACTGAGTCTGTGCTTTCTTCGAAAGGTTCATCTGCACCGGAGTCACATTTGTTGGTCATGTCAAAAGTCCTGGCGGCTGAGACGTGGGTCTCAGCGCGCGAGTGGCTGGCGCATCGGGTTCCAGGCCACTGGGCACGTCGGTAGCGCTCAATCCAAAGATGTCCTGTTACGGAAAAAGGCGAGAAGAGCATTCTCGTGGGCGGCTGCGCCGCGGCACGACTGTAACTGACTCCTAGCAAACCCAATAGCTCATCTACTGGTCCAATAATAGGGTTATGAAAAGAGCTCTTGCTCGAGCTTTTACATCTATATTATTTCCTCCGGCTTGCTATCAGTTTGTATACCTTTCATGACGTGACGACATGCATGAGAACGCCATTTTGACACATTTTTCCATATGACGCCATTTTGTATTGTGTGAATTGCTGTGTTGTCTCATATTAAACCTTTGGTCAGTATGTAACAAATGCAGGGTATCAATTAGCTTAAAACACGTATCTTTCCTGCCTTTGCAACTGGTATGTGGAAAATATTTACTTTAAAATCTAGAAACACCGACCAGAAATTCAACAGGGCTTGTCTCTTCATGGCCTAGGGCTGCAAGGGCGGTCGGGGGTAAAGTCCGTGTAACTAGCCAGGCTTAGAAAAGTTGGTCGATTATTTTGCATCTCCGGCGTTGCGGCTGTTCCATCATAAAGTGACCTTGTTTAGCGTTTAGTCGAACACCTAGTGTCGCTGCTGTCCACGGAAACAGCTCATGCGACCTTAGGTAGCATTTGTGGTAGCTTACACACTATCGCATTCCATAGCATTTGATCGCTCAACTGTTATAGGCATACTCACGCACGGCATATCACATAGTCTCAATGAAGCTGGACCTAGGCGACCATGTAGGATGATTTCGTAGAAAAGAGAGCAATACTTAATAAATTGCTACATTACTCCGCACTGTGGCATTATCAATATCTATCCCACCGGTATTTAATTGTTATGATCTGGTGCAGTCCCTTTCGGCTCAGATAGTCCTAATCTGCATGCCAGATTTATTTTTCTGAGTTCTAGGTGCTGTAATTACTATATTGCAATAGCCATGTTGGCCTCATGTAGCAACTGTCTTGTCCACCGCAAGTGTCAGTTACTCCCCTAAGCGCACGGGAGTGCGTGGATTCCTGGGATGCCATCTCTGTACAATACGAAAGAAGAAATATGTGTTCAGGAAAAAACAAGCAAAGCTGTCGCTCTGCCTCGCATTGTTTTAGAGAAGCCAGCGAGAGGCCCTTGGGGATGAATCCGTCCCTGACTGGAATTGGGTTGAAGGGAGTGTTCCACATTTGTAAAGGTTTTGAACTGAAAGAGGCCATCGTTAAGATCATTCGGTGCAGTTCACAACATACTCTTCTTATTACCAAGTGCTTCTAGTTTCTGACCGAGAAGTTCCCACAAAAATGTGCAAACCTTTTCGGGGAGACTATTTCATGGCCATTCATACATCCATGACATCATAATGATGTCATTCAAATTCTGCTATTTCGTTAGCCATGCGGTAATCAAGGCCAAAAATGCAATTGGCGAGTTGTTCATATCTGGATATCGTGAGCATGATTTCCAGATATAATGACCGTCAAGTGGCTCTTAAATGTTGTGGGGGAGGTGCGATGACCTAATCAAATAGTGGCGTATTGAGGAACATCTTTGCTAAACAGAAAAATTGTGTTGTCTAGAGCACTTCTTTTGCTTAAAAAGTATGCCAGTAGTTATAACTGAACACATTTTATCATATATGACGCTCACTTCATTATCTCCAAATGTGGAACATCCACTTAAAAACGAATTCAGCAGGGTTAAGGGGAGCATGATTCACTTTCATATAAATTTGTGTCGAACCCGGTTTCGACATTTCACGTTTCATTTTCCGAGGGCCGCGTTTAATCACAGGCACCGGCTGGACAGTATCGTTTTTGGCGCCATTGTTTTGCTGAAACTTCCAGGAGTATACACAGTAGCATGTGTCAGGGTCAATGATCTTAGGTCAAGAGAGTCGCACCCACGATCTAAGGCTTCACCAAAGCTTAAACTGGTGTTGCAGGATTTTGAAGATCAGATACGATCACCAATACATTCCCTACCATACGCCATCATACTCGTATTCACCTCATACCCGTCAGCTGGCCTCATTATGACCCGCCGAACAGGTGCATGTTGACCACACCAAAATTCCCACAAAACCTTTACGTTTTGATCAAAACTGTAATTTCCCGTTCAACGGATACAAAATGAGACGAAATTCAACACCAGAAGCCATAATAATACACTCTAGGTTAAATAAGATTGCTAGATATCATCTAATGTCCATGATCTTTTGTGGCCTGCCCAAGGCAATTTATGGCCACAAATGGATCGCCGTGATACGTAAAAACAGCACTCAGCATGAATCGTGAACAAACATTCCTTTCGCATACGCCTTATGGTGGTCCTGTGCACTCAACCACCAGGAAGGTAAGGGGTGGTAGTTTGGCTAAACGTGTGCCAGCTATCGACGGGATGTGTAAGTGGTCTCACTATGTCTCAAATGCCCTCTGTAGCTTCTTTATTCGTCAGGTCTGGCCATTGGAGTTTTATTAAGCACTCAGCTGTTGACGTTGTGGCTCCGCCTGCCTCGCACCATGGCAGAGAGTGCGTCATTCTCGATTTTTGAGAACCATTCTACTGAACATTTGAGCCCACGTGGAACTTTGAAATATTTTCAGTCTCAATTATCTCAACACTGGACCTTACTTGCCGTCCGCATCCTCACCACCAACCTCATCAACCTTGCCGTTTGTGAGACCTGAATTGGCGTTTAAGTATTTGTGACGCGCTTGGGCATGTCATCGGGACCCTCTCACAAACTTGACCCATAAAACGTACTCCTGACCGAGAAAAAAGGAGCATGTAAGCCCTGTGCACATGCAGTGCCTTGAAGCAAGTGTCATGGCATCACTGACCCGACCAGTGTGTGAAGTTCCGAGACTGACGAGTGGACGCTACAAAGAATTATTATTTGGTAGTTCAGTAAAACGTATTTTAGTCAAAATATTGTGTGGGATGGGGTGTTTCTATCAACAAGTTTTAGCCTTTCTCACCTTTGGCAGAACGTTCAGATTATCTTGATGTCAAAATGTCTGCGGCTCATGTAATGTGTCGGTTAGACCTTTCAGCCTGTGCTATTATTTGGTGGTGCCACGGGTGCAAATCGAAATTCTGTTAGGGGCTGAGTGTCGGAGGGAGGGGCAGACAGGTACGCAACCATACTCCGGCTCGAGAGAGCCAGGGGCTTTGGGTCTTCCGGAGTTCATGATGCCTAATGTGTCATTGTGGATGAGACCGCCGAGTTCAGTTGGAATGCGCTGTGCTTGGAGTCCGGAACGAACGTTAATTCCTCAAGCAAGGCTTATCTATGTCATCAGCGTTTGTATTGCCCAAGGCGTCAACGTACCATGCTTTGGTTGAAACGCCAGACCGATGAACATCGACCACGACAAGGCGAAACAAAGATTTCCCGTCTTGGTCAAGCTCTGACACTTATCCGGGATCTGCCTCGCGCGTGGAAAATTATCTGCGATGATTCTGGGCATTCGCAGTGCCAAGCGTCATTCCAAGAAACGTAAATAGACGCTCTGGATACAAATCAAATTTTAGCTGCCGGCCAAACGCGACGTGCATCCCAAACTCGTTGTGAGCATATGTATTCCCGATGGAATCATTGCTCGGGCAATTCCTTCGTCTGGTGTGTTGGATTGTGAAAACACGTTTCAGACGAGGAAGACGGAACAATTGCTCCATCCGTGACACTAACCTCTTACCTTACTTCAAACTTCTTCCCAATGCTTCCGTAGGAATGTAAACAAACATGTTTGCACAACTGACGCCGTCGTAGTGTTCGAAATTTGCTGCGAGTGCTGACAAGCTCCCTTATCGGAGTACCATTGGCTGAAGCGATACGATACCACACGATGCGTTGAAATGAACGATACGTACTCGATAAGGGCGGTGAATCAGCGGTGGAAAGTGTTCGGGGTCATCCGATAACTTTATACTTCCAGGAAAAATTTCGGACATCTGAAATATTTTCTTAATGGAAGCAATTTCGTAGAAAGAGGACACAAATTGTTTTGCACAAAAATTCCCCACAATCCTTCCTGCACAATGAATAGTCCCAATTCGACTTAACACTACCCCTTTACGGGCAATCCCTGCGTTAGTTATCGGGAAACAACGTCCAGCGTCCAAACAACGTCCAACGTATATTTCGTCCAGCCCTTAACACAAGTTGGCATGCGTCAAATACATTACTGGCAATTTCCTTTCATTGTTTAAGCCCGCATTTCATCTGAAGCTGCCGACGCTTCACCGGTGTCAACACTACACATGAGACTGCAGCATGGTATTCTGCTGACAGGCCTCATAGGAATCGAGAAACAGGGATAGCTCAGCTAACCCAGTAACTTATCATACCCTTCTCTCCCTTAACACCAAACGGGCTGAGGAGGGTACCAACAGGAGCGACCCCGCCCTGCCCTGTGTACTCGTCACGCCGTTGCCGAGGAGAGTTTCTCGCTCCCCACCCGCCCCCCCCCCCCCACCCCCCCCCCCCCCCATCGCCCGCCACCGCAACAGTGAATGGGTGGCGCAAAGTAAAGCTGGAAATCGATGAAGGCTTTGACTTCTACCGACAACCTCACAGGCTAGAGCGGAAAATCGATAAGGGTTTGAGTTCTATCGATAACCACACATTTTACGCTATGTATACACAACTGATGACTTATTTATGAATGACTCTTACCATATGGGATGGTTCATTAAGTACATGTCTGGACCATGAAGCTGTGACGATATACATTGATTTGTTCTATGGACTCATATGAAATGAACCTGTGCTGTTATTAATAGCTGCTTAGATAAGACAGCAGAGGTGCCTTATTCCTCGGAGAAAAAAAAACAAGAGAAAGGAGATACAGATGAGGTGATATTTCGGCAACACACCTTTCTCAAAACGACTAGCAAATGTAACCTGTTTGTTTCTGTTATTTAATAAGTCACTTTTGCTTTTCGTTTCGATAAAGGCATGTTGCCTAAATATCAAATCACCCATATTTCCGTTCTTCGTTTTTTCCGAGGAATAAGGCCATTACTGCTGCCTTATCCATGTGCATGATTTTCCTCGCAAATGCACTTACTCACTTACGTAAATAGCTCTATATTTTGCTTGGTATCATGATGTCTCATTTCGAGCCAATATCATAAGGCAATAATAAGGCAACCAGACGTCTTGTAATTAAATTCAGACGAAATCATTCCGACCACAATGGGAAGGCAGCGCGTTTAAGCCAATTTTGGACAAACCAATGCGAGACGCGTATGATACAACGTTCTTTCGCGTAAAGATCCTTCGCGAAGGGAACACAGAATTGCAGTGGCCAGGAAATCTTGAAAATGTATCGTTATTTATAAATGGCCTCCGACATCACGCATATGGCGTGTTGTTTGTTCCTCAGGTGCTATCTGGCGGTTCACGGAAATTAATCAAGTTGGATAATAGAGCTGCCGGTTTCGACCCCACAGACCCGCAACACGCCGGCTTAAAAACCGTCATGACGTTGAGGGAATGTCGCTACCTGCATTGTGGGTTCTGGCGAGCATTCGAGCACTCCTGAATATTGGCGAGTGCCTGCAAACATATTTTATTGCACTTGTACCTAAAATTAAAACTTCTGTTTGCATTTGTTCATGATATGCACTGGTGGAAAAATAATTGTTGCAAAAAATGAAGTGAGGAAGTGACATATCTATTCAAAAGTTTTCTAGTTGTGAAATGCATGCCATTTTAGAAACCCATAATATATGATACATACTGGCTGTAGATCCAAGAGCAGCCTTCCCTGGCTTCGTAGTTGTACTACCTGAACATATCTATACGTTATGAGAGAAGTGAAATCTTCATACAAAAGCCAGAACCACGCTGAAATGATCCAGAAGTCATAACGCTGCTACAGATGACAACATATGTTACCGCTTCCAATTCAACAGCGGACCCAGCCCCTGACGTGCAAAGTTGGCCAAATACAGGAAGACACATATCTTTTGGAATATTTCAGGGGTAATTTTAGCCCCTCCATCCTCACCCCGCCCCAAACTGATTTCGTTACAGGTCATGATATCACGCAATGACAGGTGGGTGCATCTTACAGATGCAACTCCACGGAGCAAATCAAACAACAAACAATACCAAACGTCAGCATTTAATCAAAAGCATGATCCTGCATTGAAATTTCAAAATAATCCGCCGAATCCATCGTAATTTGCCGCCAGTCCCGCCTTCTGCAGATCAGACCTTGTGGGCAAACTATGCAACTTATCTATGACCACACTTTCTGCTATATGCGTGCCGTCTATTTATGCATGAGCAAGGAAAACGCCGGCTGCTAAAGTATTGTTTCAAACAAACGAATCCAAGGACGGAACCGGCGCACGGAGATTGGGCAAGTTTGGTCTATGTCTCCAGCTGTTGAGGGAGCTCGTGCGCATATTAGAGGATGATTGTTACGTGGCATACGGGCGAACTCGTGGTTGCTAGTCGTGCTTGAATGGACGGTCAGCTTGATTATTCATCCATTTCAACAGTGCTCTACCTGGGGGGGGGGGGGGGCAAAATTCCTCACGCGGTTAGGTATTTTAGATCGTTAAGGAGGCGCCTGCCTCCACGGGGCGGGGTAGGTGCCAAAATAAAACCTGGACATAGGCAGGTCAGAATTCTGAATGCAAATTGATGGTCCATAGCACGCTGAAGTTTTCAGGCGCCTCAATTTCGCCGGCTATCTTTATATTTTGAGCACTGCTCCCGTCCGCCGTCGGCGGCAACTGCCAGGGCTTGGCTGTCTCCCGAATGAGTGACCGCGAACTGGTCGTATGGTTGCTTTGCTGCATCGCCCTTACACCACACCAACGCAGAACAAAAAACGCTCGGGAAGCTGTCTATTTGAGACATGGACTGCTTTAACGGATATCCAATTGCTCCTCATTTCACGTAGCCGACTTGATCTACTTTTTGCGTAGACGGGGGACGTAGCAAGAGCTTTGCCAAGTGGGTGGGGCGCAGGGTTGACGAAAGCCTCCCCAAGGTTACCCCCCCCCCCCCGCTGAAAAAAATTACCGGATACGATTTATGTGATAACAAGGGGCACGGTTTTCTTCGTTTTAAGTCAACTTTACGGTGTAGCCAGAACAGAAACAGAAACCAGAAGCTGACGCTAGATTTATTTTGTTTGTATTTTGAAGTCAATTAACTTAAGAACCCGGGCATTGAGCTACTGCATGGAGCAAATCACCGGCGCTATGAATTAGCGATAGGTCAGTGGAGTCTTTCTAAGTCGATAAACTTCAAAAGCTTCGTCAGAATTATATATGGGTTCTACAGACAGATTGAGGACCCTACGAAGGTAGATTGTATATTAAGATTGGTCAATTATGTGTAACAACATAGCCAAGCCATGTTAGTTTGGATACGTTCAACGTTCAGTCAGAGTCGGTCAGTCACAACTTATATAGCATAATTCTGAACATGCCTGTTAACAAATCTTAGCAACAAAACCCTCGAGCCCAGGCGTTACAGTCTTCATAGGCCGCGCAGCGTCGGACCAGTGGTTAACACTGTGGAGTGGAGTCATGGCCAATGGGTGGACGAAAACTGATGACGCTTCTGAAATTATTACTTTTGAACGGTTTAGGCCATCAAATCTTGCTGTTAGGAGGTAGTCTGGGCGTATATTTTACTTGTGTAATTTGTGCATTGATGACAACAAACGATTGGCCCTTACAACACCGCTAAGTGGTGCTGGAATCTGGCGGTGGATCTGTAAGAGTAAAGGTAGAATCCCTGTTTTTCGCGACGGTGTAACTGTTACTCTGCCCAAAAGACAAATTAACACGGCGCCCGCTCACTTGCAGTGACACCGAGGTCGTTTGGTTTTACGGACGCTGCAACCTGGGCCATCGCTGTCCTTGCTTTAGAGGTTGCGGGCGCGTATGTTCGAACGTTATGATGTAAATTGTTTCCTTAATCGATTCTGAAAAAGACTGAATGCTCTGGGGCAAACATGGGATGGATTTGTTCGTTTTCGAACTGATGTGGACACACTGTATTCATCAATAATTATATTTTTTTCAATATTGCCTTCCGGGCAATGGGCCCCTTGGGTAGAGCACTAGCGGCACATTTGACGTTACATTACATTCCATTCACATTTGGCGCTTGACGTTTGACGTTCAGTCAGAGTCGGTGACGTGGGTAAATTATTTAACATGGTTTTGAGCATGCGCGCTCGCACATCTCAACAACAGCCTCGACACCCGTCGATGCGGTCTCCATAGGCCGCGCGGCGTCGGTCCCGCGGCTGTGACACCGGGTGACGGTCAGTGGGTAAACGAGAAGACGACTAGGCAAACTGGCACGCATGTTTACGGTAGCAAAAAAGCAGGCTAAACGCAACTTAGGATCAGAAAAGTGGGAGCGTTAACATTGCTGCCCCCTAGACAATGGGGGAATGGCTCCCATCCCCCGCCCTGTTCCACCACCCATACAATCGCCAACATCGTGCAGTTGGTTTCGCACCTTTTCTGTTCGTCCGTGAGGTGGGACACATAAGAGATTGTAAGCACCCCTAAACGCACGAATCCATGATTTGTGAATGATAACGCTTGGTTGACTCCACGCGTTAACCCACTTTAGTTGACAGTGCGATTGCTGGTTTTATTCTCTTTATTAGGATCGGTTAGCCTTGCTCGTTGAGATGTTAGCGTCGAGAAAGCATGACAGCCGGATCAGGCCAAACCGGTCAGGATGGAAAATATGTCGCAGTTTAAGTTACGACCTGTCCACAAAGGTATTTTGTTACGCGCGGACGACGACGAAAAAAAAACTCGCTTTCAACGGACGATAAAACTCACTGACTGTGACCTTTTCCGTGGAGGAGCGTGGGTTGGACGGCAAGTGGAATTTAACCCGCCGGTTGTTAATGGAGACTGAAGCGCTGGGGCACCGGACAAAGTGCGGTAAAAAGGTGAGATTTGGCAGGATTTAACCCACAGAGAAGATTTCTGTGGCGATTACTTACATGACTAGTATAAAGTTGAAATGGTCTGTTGCTCACGCGGCGTATGGGTAAAAATAAAATTTAAATGAATGAAACAATAATAAATGATGTACAAAATTGCGGATGGTAAAATAAGCATCCATGAAACAAAGGTGTACAATGATAATCACGATGATGGCCACATGACTTTATTTATACCACAATGACTTTATTTAAGACATTCAACACAAGTAAAAAATGATAACAAGCTTTTTGCTCAAGCCCACCAGTGTTTGTAAAGATTATTTTTCTTCCAAACGCATTACAGACACGCGCAAAGTATCACTCGCTTCAGCATTACTTGGCATTGTTGTTCGCGAGTTTATTTCCAGATGTGTCTAAGAAAATCCATCTCCAGAAAATGATCAATAAGAGGTCCTATGCATCTGATCGACACCAAAAAAAACCCTGTCACTTTACAAAAAAAAACAACAGTCTATTTTACATAACCGCGGACGCTGTGGCAGATAAATACTGCACTGAAGACAAAACCACGTGCGGAGTTTATCCGATGAAGGAACCAAAGGCCAAAAACTTGTGATTGTGTTGAAAGTTAGCTTCTAACTCATGGCGAGATTTGATTGATTAACTTTGGTTTCCACTCGATCTCGGTTGGTCGCAAGAAACCTGATCCAAAAGGTTAGTATTTTTCGGAACATGGATGGAGCTTTTACATGCCACTGCACGATGCACGCTCCCATAGAGGCGTGCCATTTCGAAGAAGAGAGCGTCCACCGGCTGAACATTGAGACAGTGTCTCGATTGGGGTATTGCAAAATGCTCATCGAAAAATACCTGGCAAATATCTCGCTTTTTCCCAAGTAAAGGTTTTCTGGCCCTTTCAATTGCAACACTTGAATCAGGTTTATACACTACGTTTGCATGCGTATTTACCGGATAAACCACAGGTACAAGTATACCAGCGTGATCGGTCAGATAGCCAGGGCAATTCGGTCAAAGCTGAAAACACAAGTTTTCGTTTTTGGGTGAGCCCGCTTAACAGAGCCATTCTTATCAAAATCTTAGCTTTTCTGATTATTCTATTCGCCATCTATGTCCGTTTCCATTCTTCACCATGTCCAGATCAGTAACCTAGAACAATCTTGTTGTATAAGCATGTTGAACTAAAACGTGATGAACTCGAGGATTTGTGGCAATGGGTTGCTGTGAGCTCTTCAGGCGGTCTAAATAAATTATTCACCTAATGATATAACTTCCCGGCCTTTCGATGACAGGATGTGGTCGTCATAGGTCACCGACTACAATGACCTTAAGACCTGGCCGCTGGTACCATTTATCCTTGAACCATAAGTTGCCGCTTTTGCACGTTGATTTTTTTTGTTTGTTGCCCAACTGTATCGTTCTTCACTGGCGCCTGAAAAGTTGACTTTCAAAGTAAGTCGCACGTTAGTAAGCTTACCTGACCTGGATGTCTATATTTTGAGACACAGTGCACATGGCCAGTTTGGGTTGCTCACATTCGCAGCGTCACTCCACAATGTCACTGACACATCTCGATGTGGTGAAGTTACACCACACTTGTCACATCAGGTAGCGACCTCATTGACGTTTCATGATGTCCAGATACGATGATATTTGATCTATGGTTAATCATTTGTATCTGCTAACTGGCATAGTAATGAAAAAGGTCAGCATCATTCACATAAGTTGGAAATGAAGTTGAGGTTGTGTTCAGAGCTATTCAGGCAACATCCATGGTTGCTCTCTTTTAAAAAGAGTATGCCTCGTTAGGAAAGATACTGTCTGTCCAAAAACGAAACAAATAACCTCGAAGACCTATGCTGACCTATGTGAAACACCCTGGGCTAGTGAAGTCGTCCACATACAGATCTTATGGCATATTGGTAATATGATTACACGCAGAGATAAAACCAAGGGGGAACACACGTGTCCGTTCAAAGGTTGGGGGCCACAGGGAAGTGGCCAGCTTTTCGTTTTTTGCCTTCACCTAGTACATTCCCAGTCCAGAGCATTTTTACGGGTTGAATAAATTCGTGGAGGTCGGACAGATCCGTAGGTGCATTCGGCGTGAGCAGAAAATCTGGACAGCACAGATCAGGACCGATGCGGATGAAACATTACCAGGCAGCACAGAGTGAACGTAACGACAGTAAATCAAATCTGAAAAGGGGTTCGCAGAGTGTACAAGTGTTCCTGCAACAGCTCTAGGAAGGGAGCATGACTTCTTAAAACATGTTGGTTGCAATGATAGATAATGGAAAGGTATCACCGATGTAATTGTGTCACTGGTTGAAACATTTCACAAATACTGGCTGCTTACTTATAATAACAGCGCAATAGGATAATACCAAGCAATCATGTGTCATTTGTAAAGACCTGTCGTTTGCCATAACTCCTGTGTTATGGTAAACCACGCCTGATTGCTAGCAATCTACCTAAAACACGTAAAAATACTCAATGTGGCTACAGCATTAGCAATCTTATCAATCGCAAGTTGGTAGCAATGCGTCACTCACATTACTGATGAATGTTTAGTGTTACAAAAAGCAGCCCATAGAGGTATGCACACATTTTGGTATGTTATGTTTGATGCTACTCCTTGCCAACGAACTTTGCGTGTTGCTTCGAAGTAAGAACTGAAATCCATGACATATTTCCATGCTGCTGGGCAACTTCAATTCAGTTTTGCGTAGACATGAAGGCTAGGTGAAAGTTAAGCAGGATATCCCCACTGAAGAACAGAAGAGAGCTCGCGCCTTCCGACAAATTTTGATTGGTTAAAGGGAGTTTTCCACACTCAGGTGGTTTTTTGAACTGAAATATTCACCTTGAATACCCTTCGGTGCTGTTTACAATCGTGCCCTTCTTGAGCCTTAAACCTGTCTAATTTCTGAGCTAAACGCCTGCGAAAATGGGGAAAGGTGTATCGGGGAGGGTATTTTAAAGTTCCTTGGATATTCATCACGTCATACTAACGTCATTTAAACCCTGCCATTCCATAAACCATGCGACGATCAAGACCAAGAAAGTTACGTAACTTGTTAAGCGCATTTGAGAGGAACATAATCCATATAATTAAGACAGTAGTAATAGTCTCAGTTCTCGGAGATAAGCAAGAGAATAGAGATATTCTATGTGCATTGATGTTTCGACAACACGCCTTTGTCGACACGAATAGCTCATTGAACAAAGTATTCGCTTCTGCAATTCGTTTCGATAAAGGCAAGCTGCTGAATATCAATGCGTCTATACCTCTATTCACTTTGTTTTTTCTCCAAGGAATAATGTAATCTCTAATGTCTTGACTAAGATTAAAAAAGACATAATGGTCGAAGCGCTTCTATCTTGCGTTCCTGAGCGCGATTTCTAGATACATAGCCGTCGATTGGCTTTCCATCAATGTTGTGTAAGGTCGGATGGCGTAATCAAACCTTGGCGCATTGAGGAGCGTATTTATTAAACAGAAAATTGTGCTGCCTAGAGCAGTTTCTTCCACTTAAAAAGCACACCAAAAGTTATAAGTCAGTTTGTTTCACCCATATCTGATGCTCGCTTCAATGTCTTTAAATGTGAAACATTATCTTTAACTTCTTGACGAATATGTACGTACAGGTGCATCTACGCAGTGTACGTACGACCCCATAGGTTTAGCCAGGCAATATCCCACTTTCCGTAGGCAAGCAACGTTCCTGTTGCCGTATAATGCTCCTTCACTGTTCCCGCAGTGTTATTATCAGCAAGACGTGCAAGACGCTATCCTCACCGTAAAGCAATTGGTGGGTTCACTAGTTCGCTTCTTGTGTGCACTGGATTCGAATCTGCACATTTGTTCCACCGCCCTCCCCTATTCGAAGACCGTCGCTCTGCTGGGGACGGTGGAATGAATTGTGAGCAAGCAGCACGCCGGCGATTAATATCT
Source organism: Pollicipes pollicipes (assembly GCF_011947565.3). Classification (NCBI taxonomy): domain Eukaryota; kingdom Metazoa; phylum Arthropoda; class Thecostraca; order Pollicipedomorpha; family Pollicipedidae; genus Pollicipes; species Pollicipes pollicipes. The sequence goes on from NW_023596576.1 coordinate 9,828,196, forward strand.
ACGTTAAATGGCGGATTCAGTTATTACACGGAATCCTTATCTCAAGGTTACGGTCTTAGTCCGATGGCTTAAATGACAGGGGAAACCACTTGATAGATACACCTGCAGTTCCCTGACGGACATGCGATGGAGCTTTGCGCGCCAGTGTCCTGCTATTCGTAGTCACATTCCTATTTGCTCCAACTGGCAGTGGAAATCTGTCCGGGCTGAGGCGTGGTCGGCCGTGATGAAGCTTAGCGTGGAGAGGCGTATAAACCCTTTGGTAAAACCTGCCATCGAAACTGGAGTTGCTTTGCTGGAGCGGAGAGGTCTGGGTCTGCGCAACAAGATAAGCTTGGCATGTGCTCTGGCCCAAGTACCATTCCTCCGCCGATCCCAGAAGACTATTTTTTGTTAATGTTAGAACAGAGTATTTAGGTTGTCTAAGAATGTCTACGTTTCGATTTTTAATATTTTACTTTACTTTCATTTCATGATATATATATATATATATATATATATATATATATATATATATATATATATAATATCATATTATTTAAATAATTTAAAATAGGCAATTGTCACGCGATTTAGCCTCCTCGAAAGCTGCTTGGTCAAAAACCAGGTTTCGCACGTGTTGGCCGCGATATTCCCCCGATAGCGGCGGACCTGCTCCTCACAATCGACCCCCGACGGAGCCGCCAGCCGGTGGCCGGTGTCATGCGGAGCCCCACTGGAGCCGCCAGCCGGTGGCTGGTGCCATGCGGAGCCCCACTATCGCCGCTCACCACCTACCATGCCCACCGCTGGGAATTGGCTCAGCTCCAACAATTACTCACGGAGAAAAATGACGGCGGTGAGAGGACCCCATCTGTCAAGTACACGCTTTACACGCGACACGACGCGCTCATGACACACGCCTCCCGCCAGATTTACAGGAGAGGCGGGATTCGTGCGTTCTAGACTGGACGGGTGCAACGCACACTTCAGAGGAAGATGCGGCGCACATAAACGAATCCGTTATACAGACGAGGCGGGGTAATGCCAGTTTCTGTAAAATGTCAAACGGGAAGAACTGACCGGATGGTCTTCTGCGCGACGGCCCAAAGTTTGGAGGATGTTTCAACATGCGCTTGTGTGGGGGTCAATTTGATCCACCTGTCCCAAGAACTTTTCGAAATGGTTCCGAACGGCGCGGCGTAGCCGCGCTAATTTTTGCATAGCTGAAGATAGTTGAATAGCGGATCGTTTGGTATAAAAGATCAAGGTGTGCGTTGTAAGATCGCTGACCTACGGCAGGTCAAATTGGTCCGTGGATTCAGAGAAGACAATTTCTAGGAAATAGTTCAATCTGATGCACTAACAGGGCGTTAGACGAACACATACCTTTCTGAGATAGTGCCTTAGGCAACAAAATCAGTTGAACGACCAGATTCCATTGACCTAAGGTCAGGTATGAAGGTCAGACCGAGTTCAAAACCAAACTGTTTTATTACTCCAGAGCTCGCTGTATGAGAAAGCTTCTGGTGCTCTATCAAACTTATTGATAACAGAAAATGCATTGTACACCTTCAATGGACTTCTTAATGATCAGGATAGATTAATGACCTAAAATGACCCAGGTCAACAATTTTTTGGAACGTACTGCCTGGCGTAATCTTAGACGTTTATTCAACTGCAAAACCCCAAACAGTCTCGTATGATTGTGATTACCATAACCTGCGAAAGATCAAGCAAGGTCACTGACCATAAATGAACATCAGTGGCCCTTTGCTTAGAACGGGTAGCCAGGTTCTAGGGGCACTGTGGACGCCAATCTGGTGTTTGACCTTGTTAAACCTGATTTACCCCGAAGTTAATGACCTAAGAATCCTACACTTTCGCACAAGTGAGTTCGCGCAGAGGTCAACACACCCTGTGAGCTTCGTATATCTAGCTCATTTAGTTTCTGAGATTGCTGCGGGGTCAAATTGACCCCCCACCCGAGCGAAGAGTGCTCAAGCGGCCACCCGGTCATGTGTCTATGTGGCCAGATGAAGGTGCACGTCCCATGTCTTTAAACGTAACGTGGCTGGTGTCAAGTGACGTAGCGTAAGTAAGTAATGTGACTGGTGTAACGTAACGTGACGTGAATGGTGTCAAGTTTCGCACCGATATTCTTTGCACAAAAAGGCTGGCACGGAAGCCTTCGTACGCATGTCTTGGGAATTTTTCGCAGGCTTAATGCCATGTTCATGCAATTTTTTACATCGCTTATAAATAGCCACTTTGGTGGTACCTTACAGCGATAGTTTTGCAATTTTTCCCCGGACCACATTTGCTCGTGCACCTTTTCGTACAACGGATTGTTTATGGATACGCAATATCTTGAATTTTGTCTTCCTGAAGTGCATTTATGAAAATTGACATCCTCTGACTTGGCCATGCATTGAGGACATACCCTTCTATATTTATGAGCTGAGAACACACACAGCGTCGGCCACCGTTCCAGCTCCGTCAGCACGCGGTCAGGAGACCCACCCGCTCCCGTGTCCATTTCCGCCGGCACAGGTCAGACTGCTGACGCATGCTGGCTGCTGCGGTGATTGGCGTCACCACGGTCTCCCACGGTTCTCCCAGGTTTTGCACAGGGCGCTGACGTTCCTGGTGTGGAGACTTCAACGCGGCGTGGCCACTAGCCGCAGGGCGTAACACCGAGGCGCAGCGGGGCATCAGAAATGGTCGTACAGGTAATGAGCTAACTGGTGAGGGGAGGTGCACATGAGTAGCGAGCTCACATCTAGAATTTAATGGCGAGTATGACGGCGTGATTTGCCAGCCTATAACGCTAACCAATCAAATGCAAGGGCATGAAAAATGAGATGTGTACACACAGTAATTGTATGGCATGGGGTGGTCACAAAATCAAGCTCTCTTTGTATTGATGAGCAGACGGTAGGTGCACATGACCAGCGAGGCAATCGCGTAGAATTCAACGTCTAATATCGTGTTGTGCTTTTCAAAGTTATTGGCTCACCATTACAACCAAATCGACGCGAAAATTGAACTCGCTTATACGCGCACTACTGCAGAGATGAGTTATTGGAACATCGGACTACCTTTGCACCGATATGGGCAAACTGTTGAGAGTAGATGCGCATGATCAAAGATCCGGAATCGGAGAATCTAAATGGGAGTACGATGATGCGCTAATTACAGGTTTATATGCCAAGCGTTTAAAATGCAATCAGCTTGAAACGCCAGTACGTTGACGCGTGAACTGTTGGGGACAGTTAGCCTAAATACCGGGCTTCCTTCTTTTACCAGTAAAGCAACAAGTAGATTATTGCTGGTAAGTGCACATATTTGCGAATCGTTTATATAATATTGAATGCGAGGAAGCATGACCACGTGCTTTGCGAGCTTGTGTTCAGCAAAGCCGTTTAGATTCAGTCGGCGTGGCAGGGAAATAGCCTACGCAGGGACACGAGTACTAGGGAGGAAGTAATCACCCAACTTTTTTTAAATATAGCATTCCCCACATGGACGTTGGCTGAAAAGAAATAGACACAATGACTATCTCCCTCCCCCCCCCCCCTAATTGGCGAGAACTTCCGTCGCCCCTGCGCCTATGCGGGAGCCGACTAGCATCCTACGTTGAGCGCTGATCGTGAATCTGTTTGTGGTGAATTTAAGTAACACCGTGTTACAGGGAGCTATATGCAACCGGAAAAGGTTATTTTTTTAGGAGGCTCGGATGCTACCGCCTAGGACCGACCAGATGGCGACCAGACACGAACACATCTTAGTTTCGGTTACGGATCGGTTACGGATACGGAAGCTTATGGTTGTTTCCTAGATCCTGGCTCCCACTGGTTCTTTGAAAGAAATAAAGCCTTGGATTCTGGCTCCTGCAAGATCTTTCAACCAACGAAGATCCTGGATCTTGGTACTCATCGGTTCTTTTAACAAAACAGAACCCTGGATCCTGGTTCTTACTGTTGTTTTTTTTTCGACGGGACAGAATCTCGAATCTTGGTTACCGCTGGTTCCTTTGAAAAAGCCAAGCCCCGGATCCTGGTTTCCATTGCTCCTTTAGCAGATCACGGGCCTAAATCCTGGTTCCCGGCTCTCATCATTATTCTTGCAAACACTGGACATTGAATGCTAGTTGTCATTGATTTGTACAGGTGCAAGACCTGGACTCATGGTTCTCAGTCACAAAGTCATGCAAGTCGCAAAGTACAACCCATATATTTTTTGCCTCCACATTTATCAAAATCCATACATTACAGGCGGGCCAAACAATTAGCATGCTATGACACTACCAATGAAGCCAACACGCATCATCCGCTCGCTATAGGTAATTTGTCTGCAGCTTAGAAGTGAGAGTCTGACAGCTGAAACTATCACACAGGGTAACCCATCTACGCTTACCCCACATCACATGAAAGTCGCATACCACAGACAAGTAATGCAATCAGCATGCCCCTATACCTCCACCGCAACCAACAAAGATCAACTGCTTGTTCAAGATCATTACCTATACGTTAAGAGTGAGTGGCGACGGCTGAAACTATCACACAAAATGACCAGCATATTTCTGCTTTCACACTACATAAAAGTCACACACCACCGGTAAATAAAACAGCACACCCTCATGCCATCACACAACTGTCACCATGACAACCAATACAGCTTCATGGTCAGCTAAAGATCACCGCCTATAACTAAGAAGCGGGAGAGCAACAGTTGAAAATATCACCAACATGATCTACATATTTGCAATAAAACAGAAGTAACACACTAATAGCATGTCAAACTGTAATCATGTCGTGATACGACCATTACAGCTAATAAAGCTTCATGGTTGCCTAAAGATCATTGCCTTGAATTTGCGCTTGGATATGTGACAGCTGGAGCTATATGTTCATCATTGCAAGACAGTAGGGCTGTCTATTATGAATTGAACACATTAATTAACATCGCAAGGATCTTGCGATTCCCCACTAGACCTCGAGGTTATGGAAACGATGTTACAATTCCAGCCATCCAACCACCAGGGTCTCCGTAAAACGCTGTCAGAATTGCAATCGCCGGAGTGGCAACAGTTTTCCTTTGCAAAAACATTTTGCATTTTCCTCTGACTCAGGTGCGGCGAATGAAGTAGTCCGATGGGGCTCAGAACCCTAACTTTTAAAGATTCCAAATATGTAACTCTGCATAATCGGTCTATGCCCTGTTTATGTCATTCTTGCTTGTCAAACTTGCATTTTCTATCAAGAGGTGCCCTTCTTGTTGATATCGAAACAAGAGATGATCAGATCCCTCGGTCGCATAACAGATGAGATGGATGATATTAAGTTCACATATCAGATATTTGCACAACCAGGGTGGTGTTGTTAGTGTGGGTTGGCACCTAATAATCTGTCCTCCATCCATTGTGTACGGACATCGGACATACATAGTCTCTGAGCAAATGTAAAACAATGATAGGCTCATTTCCGTTGCAGGTCATCATGCTCGATTTTGTGCTGATGAATTCTAGTAATTAGTTTTGTGTAACTACTGGCATGCTTTTAAGCGCAAAACCGCTCCTGACTACAAAATTGCACTATTTGGCGAATATTGCGTTATTGCTTGATTACGTCAGGATATGGAACATGTTTACGATGCCGGAATAGCCGCCAGACTGGCAGTGTCAATTGCCACTGCAGCAGACAAGATGAATCTTTTGTGGGGTCTTATCGCGCCAGAAGGCGGCGTTGGTTGCGTCTGCGTGTACGTTTGTGTTTCGAGCGTTATGTGCCTGTGTTCTTGCCCTTTCTCATGGTCTGTTTGCATAGGTGTACGTGACGTTATACTTTTACTTGTTTTCACACTCTCGGTAACAGCGCATTCTTGGTTCTCGGTTATCTCAGTATTCTCGTTTCTCAGATCCCTTAAATTATTCAATTCAAGTTCCATGTTCGTCATAACTGTTAGGTCTGCCCGCATGTCTGTATTATGTATCACAAAGTGCGGTTCGTAATCAACATTTGCATTTAACGTGTTCAGCTGCTGGAAGGCCATCTGCTGCCCGTTGATGCGACGATTCGCGCTGACCTACTTCAGACGTGAATAAGTCGACGGTCATATATCTTTTGGAATTTAATACAGCATAGCCCTTGGAATTCGCATGTCTCCTCCATGACGTTATACATCTCTAGGTGTCTTGAAGCAGACGGCGCGGGCATATACATTTTACGTCACCCTGCCTATTTTTATTTTAAGCCTCGGAAGTGAATAACTGTAAACTGCAGAGAATGAGCTTGAAATGAACATTTCAGTAAACGAAACTGAGCAAATGTGAAACATATCTTTTAATCACAGGCATACCACATTTCAGCCACTGAGAACGACGTGGAATGAACAAAATGTATGCAACAAGTAAGCATGAATGCCTACTTCCCCATCCGAAAAATTAGAGCATAGGTGATGATGTTGCGAAGCCAGGAGATGACATTCATGATTCAGAATGGATATCATTCGATTCCTTGTGCTTTTGTGGATTTCGCGGTAAAGCGTCTTTATCGTGTTATGCTTTGTGGTATCGTAGCACGATAATAGAAAGTGCATACAACTGATGACTTGGAAAAATTCGTTACTTCTCACCACGTGAGCTGAGCGAGCCAAATCTTGCCTATTTAAGTACGCATATTCTCCATGGAATGAGTGATCCAATTCTGGAAACAATTGAGGACGTGATGCCACCCAAGATATTAGTCACCAGGTAGGAGAGTTCAGTGCACAATTTTTGATACAATGTCATGTAAAAACTCACTAAGGGTTTAATCATAGCTGGATTTTCATTAAATATAAGCCAATCTGTGATATCTCGGGAGCTAAAACAGCCAGAGACACCAAATTTGTGTGTGTGTTTACCTGTACGTGAACTCGCTTAGGTCAAAGTTTCAGGTTCCTAGGTCATGACCTTCAGGTCAAAAGATGTCAAATAAGGTCAAGTTTCAGGTTGGTCGCCAAAGTACCCCGGAACGTAGATAGTCGTTTCTGAACAAAAGGTCACGGTCTCACTTAAGGTCAGTGACCTTGTTTGACCTTTTGAAGGTCAAGTTGACCAAAATCATACAAGATTGCTTTGAATTTTGCATTTGACTGAGCGACAAATATCGCGCTAGGCAGTATGTTCGTAAAAAAATGTTTACTTAGGTCATTTCAGGTCAATAACCTATTCTGACCTCTAAGAAGTCCATCGAAGATGTATAATGCGGTTACTGCTATCAATAAACTCGAAATGAGCACCAGAAACTATCCCATACAGCAAACCCTAGAGCAATAAAACAGGTTGGTTTTGACCTTGGTGTGACCTTCATACCTGACCTTAGGTCCATGTAATTTGCTCATTCAACTGTTGTGTTGCCTAAGAAAGTATCTCAGATGTGTATGGCTTCGTCTAACACTCCGTTGTTGGATCAGATCGAAGGATTCCCTAGAAATTGTCTTCGCTGAAACCATGGCCTGAATTTGACCCGCCTTAGGTCAGTGATGCCAAACGATCCGCTATTTAATTGTCTAGAGCCATGCAAAATTTGGCGCGGCTACGCCGCACCGTTGGTAAACCATTCTGAAAAACCTTCGGGGTCAATTTGACCCCCCCCCCTCACCCGAGCGCGTGTTAACAAACAACTTTCTGTAGATAACTGGTAGAAAGATCCTAGGCCTGGCCGGCTTCGAATGCACGACATTTCAGTTATAGATGGAGCATGTACTGTGCAAAGAAGATCGCGGGTACGTCCAGGAATTCAGAAAATTTGCGACCGTGCGGAAAAACATTTGCCCAACATGTCGTGGGAGATTGAGTTCTGTAGAAAAGGGGGCGGGTCTGTAAAACGGCGCAAGATGATGAACCGATATTTCTATTCGTGTCAGGCTTATCGTAATCGGCAATATAGAGTTTGATCTAAAGCTCGTCGATAGACAAGCTTTTTACAGGTGAATCTCATGGGGCTAGCTTAAAAGTACGCTGTCCAGCGGTAGTCCTGCCTACGAGCATTTGTGTGGGCCAGGTGCCACCTCCTTGGTTTGACCTGTTTTGTGTTCGCGTTTGTCGACAAACCACATCCTGTGGTTTGTCGTGGCACATCATCGTTTCCGAAGCTATGTATATCAACTTCCGACCTCCTCTGAGGCGCAAGAGACTGTGCCGGAGCTGTGGTTTGCTGATGATTTGGTTAAAATCGGCCACACCCGGGGCGCGGGGTGGCCCATACACCTAAGGAGAAATCGTAATAACTCAGGGGGCCAATGGGGCTGGTCGGTCTGACTGGGGGCCGTAAATATAGTACCTTCACTTAAGCCACTCACGTTTATGGCCCCTCGCCCGTTGGTTAGTTAGTAGCCGGTCTGTGCCGGACCTGCCGTTAATTTGTGTCTTACGACCCCCGAACCCCGTTTGCTGACGGCTGTCCCTACCCTGGGGATGGCCGTAGTCTCCCCCTCCCTTCCCTCCATCCCGGTTGCCATCACCACCAACAAGTAATTAACGCACCGGAAATCTAGCCAGGTTCAAGCAACGAAAAAAAATGCGTCTCTAGCTTAGAAATTGATCTGATATAAACCAAAAAAAATAATCAACCCTGATTCCCAGCGGGCTTTGCGAAATCCCTATTCCGGGCCAAGAATTTGCATGTCTCCCCCACTCCCTCCGCCGGGCGGGAGGTGGATTTTCGGAATTTGGAAATTATTGGATTTCGAAAATTCTGTTCAGCGTCAGCGCAGCTGTCCAGGCTTTCACTTTCTAGCCCCTGATGCACGGCGCTGCACTAAGGTTTGCTCGAAACACAGACGTATTAAGCCGACAGGTTCCCATGCCCTGCGCCAAACACAAAAGGTAGAAAGTAACCCGTTATTACAGATACCTCACCTACAAAAACGCTGCTGAGATCACGCCTTCATGACGGCGCCACAGATTTAGGAGAGGTCTTCCCGGACACGTTTTCCGTTTGCCAGGGTATGTTTTCCGCTAGCCCATTCCGTTGTCCAGGGGCGCTTATACAAACACGCTACCGGTCCCCAATCGATTGTAACCACTCGCTGCCAGCCCGATAGTATTTTCCTAGCAAACTCGTTGTAAATTATGGAAAGGTTTTGGTAACGTTTAAAACAAAACCTGCGCCATTGCGTGAATAATACAAAAGTTTTGCGAACTGAGCCAATGATCGCCAAAGAGGCCCAAGCAGTCGCGATTTTTTTTAAAGTACCTACCCGACATTTCGCTGAAGTCCTACACATGCCCGTTCCCGTTTTCATGATTTTCTCCAAATTTCTATCCAGCCGGGGCCGTCACTCACTCCATACGGGTGCCCATGAGCTTACCCAGGTCGTAAAATACTCTAGTGTCTGGCCTCTGAGGCAGCTTACTTACGTGCAGTCAGTGTGCTATTGAGGTCCGCGTTGTCTTGTGTCGTCGCGAAACTATCGCTGATAGTCGTTTTTTATTTAAGCGCAAGATCAAGGCACTTACAAGTTAAGCTGAAACACATAAGACATTTGAAGATGGACGCGTAAGGTGTAAGATACGTGGGCCAGTATGTTCCAATGCTGCACATTTGTCTGCTCCCCTAGTTGTGCGTGCGCTCTCCGCAGTGCTGAAACTCCGCAAACTGCAGGTGCTCATTAGGGCAGTCTTGATTGCTACGGTCTGTTTCTCCCAAGTAAGCTAGCCCTGGAAATTTTTTTCAAACGGTCGTTATGCTGCGCTCCTCGGCGCATTTTCTTTCAGCTCATTAGTGCTCGTGGGATAAGTTATGCTGCCAGCCGGACATCCTATGGTTTCTGGGACTGTCTGACTATATTGACCTTTAAACCAGGACCTCTGGCTCACGCCACCCAGGGTCGCGCAACCCGCTCGATCGCTCGACGACATTTGCCTGTTTCTATAGCATGCCATCGAGAATCGGACTCATTACAAAGGCCCAGTCTGTTGGCTTCACCATTTCCTAACTTTTTTGGAGACCATGTCTGGAGCTGCTCCGAAGAGCATGGCCTTGAAATGTGAAATTTCTCATACTTCACAGCTGTGGCTGCTTTATATATCTGATTAACCAGATATTCAAAAAGCCAGTTATGTTAGCAGTTAACAGTTATCCTAGTATATTTAAAGCCAATTATGTTCAGCATAAGACCCCATAACCATACGAACTGTCGTCCCTAGTCTGAGGTGCTACATTGAGTGGGTTCACTTGTACGTGCGTGCCTGCGTGTGTGTGTGTGTGTGTGTGTGTGTGTGTGTGTGTGTGTGTGTGTGTGTGTGTGTGTGTGTGTGTGTGTGTGTGTGTGTGTGTGTGTGTGTGTGTGCATGTGCGTGTGCATGTGCGTGTGCATGTGCGTGTACGCGTGCGTGCATGTGCGTGCATGCCTGCGTGCGGACGTGCGTGTGTGTTTTTTTGCGTGTGCGTGCGTGCGTGCGTGCGCGTACGCGTGTATCATGCTTTCCGTTCGGGCAGGGCGATGTCACGCTCACATTCGCGTCAGGATTCAGTCGGCGCACGTGCGCGGCACCGCACCATGGCTCGTCGGTCCGAGATGCGGAGGCAGTCCTGGCGCTTGCAACAAAACTAGCGGAAGCCTGCCCGGTCCCTGAGCCCGTCCTTTCCTGTCGCCCGACGCCTTTCCTGCCGTCTGCTGTCGCTGTCATCGTTCGCGCGCGCCATCGCCAGCGTTGATGCCCGGATTGATGGCCTTGGAGACCTTGGCCGTGCGATGGACCGTGTCGGTGTGAATCGGTCTCCCGACGGCGGGGCGTGTCGGAGGAACGCCGGCGGTGCGCCGCGTCTGCTGGCAGTCGAGATAAATGATCGGAGGCAAATCCGGCGCGTAAGTGGGCCAAGCTCGTCACACCAGACCAGTGCAGTTTGTTCTACAGCTGTCTTTTCTGTGGGCCAAGTTCGCCAGGCACCAGATCAGTGCAGTCCGTTCCACAGCCGTCTCGTCTGTGGGCCAAGCTCGTCATGCATCAGACCAGAGTGGTTCGTTCCATAGTTTTCTCGCTTGCGGGCCAAGCTCGTCATGCACCAGACCAGAGCGGTCCGTTCCACAGCCGTCTCGTCTGTGGGCCAAGTTCGTCATGCATCAGACCGGAGTGGTCCGTTCCACAGTTCTCTCGCTCGCGGGCTAAGCTCCTCATGCACCAGACCACTGCAGTCTGTTCCACAGTTCCCTCGCCCGCGGGCCGAGCGCGTCATGCACCAGACCACTGCAGTCTGTTCCACAGTTCCCTCGCCCGCGGGCCGAGCGCGTCATGCGCCAGGCCCGCGCAGTCCGTCCCACAGCTCTCTCGTTTCCGTCGCGTGGCTCGCCCGCGTCGCCCCGGCGGTCGCCGACCCGAGCGGCCGTACGCCGCTCGCACTAATAGGTGGTAGGCCTGTCTCAGTGCTGGAGTCGATTCCGAATCAGGCTCCGAGTGGCTCAGTCCAATATGAGCCTACCTCGACTGTGGTTCAGCGATGTACGGCCTGATATCGAATCAGGCTCCGAGTGGCTCAGTCCAATATGAGCCTACCTCGACTGTGGTTCAGTGATGTACGGCCTGATTCCGAATCAGTCTCCTAGCGGCTCAGTCCAATATGAGCCTACTTCGACTGTGGTTCAGTGATGAACGGCCTGATATCGAATCAGGCTCCGAGTGGCTCAGTCCAATATGAGCCTACCTCGACTGTGACTCAGTGATGCACGGCCTGATTCCGAATCCAACGTGGCATGATCGATTTTGCTGCAAGTAATGTCTAATACAAACAAGTCTATGATGTGCATCGGGCCTATCTTAGAGGCTTGCTTATAGCCAGCTGGCAAAGCATGTTGTGTTTCATTTGCTTCCCATGCAGCGACGGCCATGGTTTAATGCCACCTTGACTCACTGATAATAAGGCAAATCTCTTTGTCGATTACCAATACCAATAAACCCGAGAGCAATACACTGGAATTCACAAGATGTCTCGTCACCAGCCCCAGTCCAGAGCGCAGAGGAATTTAGAACAGGTTTGGTCAGCACGAATGGTAGAGACGACAAATAGACATTGCCTGGCCTAACTCGGGCAGTAGTTTGAAGGTCACGCGCACGAAAGGTGTGTGGATAACTATCGGAATCGTTCGGCTATGCGTATCTCATTGTGCATTAATTTATTTTCGAATTCCAGGTAAACGTGGAATGTTTGGGGGTGTTAACCGCTCACGGCGCTTTACGCTCAATCCGTTCTGCTCAGCATGTTTAGCATGCCTGCAGACATCGGCAGTCTTCAAAGTTCTACTTTTTGCGCGATATTGAAGACAGCAAATCCAGGACTATCTTAAGTGTTCGGCGGGATGACAAGAGTCAAATTTTCTGCAACATTTCAGATACTTGTGTTTCCAGCACGCAAGAGTTTTGCCGGTTCAGCAGAATCTGTTAGAAAGTATTCTACGTCACATTCATCTCTGAGGCTCTCTAGACACGTTGGAAACCCAAGGTCATGAATTACACATTGATGAGAACAGCGCGCCATAGCTGGAATGGCAATCGTGGTTATCTGCGTGCTACGTCCGCAGTCCCGATGCGTATTGTTTCGTAGTACCTTAAAAGTCCTGACACCGTTTTCTTCGTACCTCCCCTGGGCCCTGATTCCACCCCATGAATATGACATCACTTCACTTTCTCTCCCCGGGAGAAGCTGACTGACGGCCTAGTGACCGTTTTGAGGCGTTCTTGATAAACTGCTCCGAAGGCTTCAGATTGTCAGCTGAACTGTCAGCTCAGGTTGTCAGGTTGTCAGCTGAATTGTCAGCTAGATTGTCAGGTTGTCGGCTGAACGCAACATTCGGGTTCTTAAATGTAGAAATGAACGGCTGTTCGCGCATTGAAACAGCTTAAGTGAGTGTTGGGAATGTATTTCGCGTTGCTGCTCCATGCACCTCCGGTAATAACAGAACAATGGTTTCGTAGCAGGGTTTAAGCTGCCTCATTTAGCCCATTGGCTGTCTAACCAGGCCATCGACTCCACGCCTTGCAGAAACGTGACACATATTGTAATGGTCAGCACATTTATCAGCAACACAGACGTAACAGGCTTGCCATATCTCCAACGCAACAAACAACAGCGCGCAACAGCACAAAATAACAAAACAACGTCGCACAACCAGATGGGTCATCAAAACTCACGACATCTGGTGCTTTAGCAAAACTCAGCTCACCATAAAAACAGGACTGAAAGACAACGCAAACAATTTCAATCCGTCGTCAGTGGCATACCAATAATTTGATTATACCAGCGTAGTGCGTTCAGTGCACGCGGCGGCATATGCGTTTTGAGGTGAGCTAAACAAATCATGATGTTACACACAGGTGAGCAACACCGACTCTATTTGAGGTGAGCTAAACAAATTATGATGTCACACACAGGTGAGCAACACCGACTCTACTATGTATCTTGATAAGGTACCTATGATGGTAGCTAGATAGGACCGCTTTCTGAACCATTGGGCCAAGCTTTTCAGAAAAATAGCAAATAAGCCAGCAGAAGTTGTATAGGGCAAGGCTGGTCACGTTTTTCAGCCCGCCTAAAATCGGTAGCATATTTGTGGGCTGGAACGTTGCAAAATCCTGTGTGTGCAGATTCCACGGCCCCAATCTCAACTTGAATGACTTGACTAGAGAGCATGTTAATGGGCCGCAGGGCAAATCGAGTTAGAGCTTCTGATCCCTTCAGTGAGCAATTTTCGGAGAACAGAACACGTCTCCCCGAGATCGAGACATGCTACGCAGCCTGCGGCGCGCGATGGATTCCGCGCGTGCCAACTGCGACGTTTGCAAATGATGTACGTCTCAGGCCTACTGCGTCGACCACGAGTCCTCGAAGTCCCGCTGCAGCTGGTCCATCCAGACCGAGTGGTTCACCTCCCATTCGTCCGTGTCCAGGCCTCGGCCGGATGAGTTGATGGTGGTGACGACGTAGCCGATGCCAGCCACAACCGCGATCACAGCAACGACGGCGACCACCACTCCGATGATGGGGCCTGGCAACATCGACAGCAGCGTTACCGACGCAGCCGTCTGTTATTCGAACAGGCCTGCAAAACCAGCTGCCTCTTCACCCGCGTTGAGAGCCGGTCACGGCTCGTGCATGGTTCAGAAATCTTAGCACCAACGAGGCCTCAGATCGGCACAATCACTGCCAAATCAACTTGTCATCGGCGTAGCGGCACGTCACGCAAGCGTCACGCGGCACAGAGCTAGTCTACCTAGACAGTGTTTCAAATGTCGTTTTCAAAGGTGCCGGGCACGCATAACAACTTTCCGTATCACTCATGACGTCATGTAAATAAACGCCAGAGGTTTCTCACCGACGGCTCCAATTCCACCAAGTCCTCCGAGGAGGCCCCCCAATCCCTGACGTCGGGTAGCTCCGAACAGGCGGTCCAGCCACCTGAAACAAACCAGGCAAGTTAATCTATTGTTCGAGAGTGATCTTCAGTTCCGCGATGTCTTCTCATACGGCAGTTTAGCGCGGTAGTCACTTCATTCTGACCTCAACCAAGTTGTTTACGGCACGGAGCCCAATATTTCACATCATTCAAGATTTAAATGTCGTAGCATGCATTTCAACCCACACGTCATTGTCCGAACACTGGAACCGTGCCACGTGAGAACGACTTCCAAATGGTGCATGAAACGTCGTGGTGAGGTCGTGACCCCGTGATCCCGACCGGCAAACTTAATCCAAAATCCTGGAGGACTGCCGACTGTCCATGGCCACGATCCACCGCACGCTTCTGTCGAAGAGCATACTTGGATTTTATCAGGGCACATCTACCCTCTATGAGGACAGTCATGATGTCATTTGCATTTTTTGGAACTTTTGCCACATTACATCAGTGTACCGGAACGTACAAACGACGCAGTCGGACTTACCCAGTCTGTTTGGGAGGCTGGTAGTCGTAATAGTTGTTATAGTTGTAGTTGCTGTAGGTATCGGGCGCTGACTGGGCAGACTGGGGAAAGAAGCCCTCGTCGGCAGCCACCATGGCTGACACAGCCAGCACAATACAGACGATCAGCTTCATGGCGAAATCTGAAACGGCAACAATAACAGTTACAGCGATGCTAGTGCCAAACGCATGCCAACACCTCAATGCGCAAGCTTGCGTGACCATTTGGACAACCGCTACTGAATCATGGACTGCTGACAGCACGGAATTCGTGTGGGATGCTCCATGGCCGCCTACACAATGTTACGCATTTGTTCGTTGCCATCAGCCCGCGCCCCTCAGGGCTGAGACTCAGAGGGCGTTCTGGATAACATCGAACCAAACACGATGTAAAAACGCCGCCCGCCTTCCACTGCTCATTGAATTTGGAAATTATGATAGCACTGATTATCTGGAATGGTGTATGGATCAAATATCAATTCACACCATCTCCAGATACAGAAAGCCGAAGACGATTACACATGTAAAGGTATTGATATCGCCATGTTTTCAAGGAGTTGGTACTAGGTAAAGCACCGTATACGACTGAGCTTGTGAAGTTGTCTCGACTTTTTGTTAATAAGTGACTAAGCTGGTGATTGCACTGAACGTCGGCCAACGTAATTAAACGGATCTTGGTGACTGGATCCTCGTTATAACTGCTAGCAAGGTGTTATCAGCATAGTGTGCGTCATTAAGTCGCTCCATTTCTTGATGCGATAGGCATGAATCGACAATTTCGGTGGCCGACCACCAAACGCAACGAATAGTTGTGACTAGGATGTGGATGCTATCCTTCTGGCTGTTAACCGTTCATGACGACGGTGCGTCGGCTCAGGAGTCTGCGGTCCGGGACGCCTCAGTATCAGGAGAGTCTACAGCGTAACTGGCGGCGCTCAAGTCCAGGCCACACACAGCGACCGGCGCCAGCTCGGCGCCCCTGGCCCGGTCACTCCCCCGCCAGCTGGCAGTCCCAGCGGCGCACGGAGTCACTCGCACCACTGTCGACCGGTGCGGCCTGGCGGACCTGGGTCACCGGCCGGCAGGTCACCAGTCGCAGAGACGGCCTGCAGCCGGTGACGCCAGTCGACTCCATCGCCAGCGATGAGCACACCGGGACCGCACTGTCGCCGCCGAGCCTATGGAGCGCGCCACGCCTCCGAAATAGTATCAGACACCGCACTAGCGCCGCCCGCGGACGCCGCTCCACGTCCTCAGCAGCGTGTCTACCTGTTCAGAGTGAGATGCCGGCACCTAATGTGAGTGAAAGGACTGCGCATGTCCGCCTTTATATCTTTCACTTTTTCAGCTGACACGGTTCTCCGTCTGATGGCGGGCCTCTGCCTCGCGATGCATAGATGGTTGGAAATAGTGAACTTCCCCTGAATTCGCCACCTTTCGTAACGCGAACGAAGGGAGACGGGGGGGGGGGGGGGGGGGTCGACGCTACTGCATGCCATTTTCGAGCGAGTAGCGATAGAACAGCGTGAAAAACCAATGTGTATTCTTCGACAAGATATTCGCGGTAGACGATATTTGACTGCACAGGGGCTTCTCGGAAGCCAGTTTTTAAGATAATCGGACAATTTCATCTTGATTTGACAATGTTCAAATACGTGTGTTGAGATGATGTTACGTTTTGTCAGTAAATATTTATGATGCCGGGTCCGGTGAATGTAGCAGCGTGGTTCGGCCGTCCGTGATCGGCAGATGCATCGGATGTCGACCGCTGCCCGCTCCGACACGAGGTTGCCACAAAGTTTAATTTCTTATGAAATGTCTACTCAGAACAGAAACAGTTTAAAAAACAGAACAGAAAAAATGCCTAGGGAGGCATTTTTTGTCTAAAAAAACCGTAATGAATGCTGCCAAAAGTTTTGGTGTGATTGCACCTCATCCCAGAGAGGTACTGACAAAAATCTGAAGGTGGTATAGACCTCCGGCCCCATTAAAGCTGGGAAAAGGCCATAGAGCTGTGACAAAAACGTATACAACCTGGATCAGAGACAATGCCAACATTGTGGGTTTGAGGGCAAGGATGAAGAAGTGCACAGCTGATATGGTCACAGGTTCAAGCAGCGGCGGATCTAGAAATTCTCCAAGGGAACGCTGCTGCTAGCCAATGTTCTACCTACCCTGGGGGGCCCCAAAAACACCTTCCAAAGCTCCAAGATACGTGTCATTAAAGGGAATGTTCCATGCTTGTATCAAAGCAAGCATCAGATGTGTTCAAATTAGCTCGCTTATGACTATTCATATATTTTTAAGTTGAAAAGACTGGTGTAGACAACACACTTTTTCTCTTTAGTTAATATGTTCATCAATACGTCATTGATTACGTCACTGTACCTTGCACGACATGGATTGAAAGCCAATTGACGGTCGTTATGTCTGGAAATCGTGCTCACGAACGCCAGATATGAACGGCTCAACAATTATATGTTTTTCCCTTGATCGCCGTATGGCTAATGGAATGGTTGGATTTTAATGCTGTTATAATGACGTCACGGATACTTTTTTGAGTGACCTTGCAATACTCTCCCCATTTTCGTGGACGTGTAGCTAAAAATATAAAGGGACTTAGGTCTCGAAGGGCGCAAGACTGTAAACTGCATCAAATGATCTTCAAGATGGCTGTTTCAGTTTAAAACCCCATGCAAAGGTGGAAAGCTTCTTTTAAGCTTCAGATCGTATCTTTCTAAAAATTAAATGCTGTCACAACAGAGTTCAGTTACATTGACGCTGGATGGTCCGACCTTGCAAGAACAACCAATACGATTTTCAGGCACGTCAAAGTGTTTTGACTGGTTTGGAGTGCAAAACCGGTTCAGAGTGTTATTTCCTGCAAGAAATAAATGCACTTCGTCAGTTATAATTAAAATGTCAGTGACATGACCAGAACGGACCAGACCAGAAAGAGGTCACAGGTTATGAACCGCTGAGGTAAGGAGCAAATTTTTTACAAGATAGATTAAAATGACGTAAGCTCACTGGCTCAAAAATCAGTATCATGCTCTAAAGCGTTCGGAGATTATTTTTCAAACTAGGGGAGAGTTATCATGCTTACATAACATTATCAAAACTAGGATTACTCCGAGACTATTCCCGTAAGGCGAGAGTTGACCACCACCCTACGAAGGAGCTCACTCACTCGTGCATTGAGCGTCATCTTGCCAGCCTTCTGCCGGCGCTGGCGATTCAACGTGAGGCGCAGGTGTTCTATTGTTCATGTCTAGGGACAAGCATCGCAGCAGAGTACACTAGGTGTTCCTGCACATTTGTGCCATGAATATATAAAGCCTACGTTTCTCCATATTGTATTTGCGGTGCAGCGCGAGCCACGACACTCCTCCAGCGACGGTCGCCCGATCCCCCTCCCCTGCGCGCCCAGCGCCGTCCCAGCCTTGCCGCCCGGTCACATGACCGGCCGCCGCCGGCCACGGGCGGACGCCTGCTGACCCAGGGTCATGCGGCAGCCGACGGCGGCAGGCCCGTGCGCGCCAACTCTTTCCTCCTATACGGTAGAGGAAGCCGAACAGTACAATATGATAAGTATGTCGACGTGACACCATCGATTGTTGATCACAAGAAGCGACGGCAACTGAACATCGCTCGCCGCGCGATGCTGCGCCGTACCACTCTGCGCACCAACACCGCGCACCGACACCGCGCACCAACACCGTACACCGGGCGCTGAGATTCCCCAAAACTCTGCCGTCAATCCCGCTAACGTGGAGGGACCGCCGATTATGCGCCGGTCCCTGGGACGTAGAAATTAAATTGTCAGTGACGATTCGTTGACGCTAGAAAACAAAGATAAGCATGAGAAACCAGCGAAAACAAAATGATATTCTCAGCCCTCAAACATTGCCCACAAAACCAGCCCATCAGCACCGATCTGCCCACCAGATCACGGGCCAGCGATACCAGCTGCGCTTTGATCCCCCATCGAACAAGGATCACAGACGACAATGAGTTGTCTGCACCAAAGACCCATGCCAATCTCCAGCCGATTTTACTTCACCAACTCCACGGCAAGGTTTCACAGCAGCAAAGGCGGTTACATCATCAAACGTGCGATTGCCCAAACAAACTGGCATCACTTTTTATAACTAACGCTGCTATTAGAAGCACGGATTTCAACAGTATCATATACCTTTAAACAGATAAGAACTAAGTACACCTTTAAACAGATAAAAAGCAAACTGACTAAAGTACACCGACCAAAAAGAGCATACACCATCTAAATCAGGTCCCGGTGAACACGACTCAATATCCATACTGATCAGGCCAGCGCCCGGCGCGCTGCAACACGCGAGGCCTAGGAGCTGGAGGTACCGCGCCCGTGGCATTCCCGACCTAGTCATGACACGAGACAGGTATGTGCTCGAAGGCCGACTCGAGGTCACAGTAACGGTCAGTGGAACCCACGGCCTTCATCTCATCTGCTTCCAGCAGTAAGGAGACAACGTCGGAAAATTCGACAGACTCGTTGTTTTGCAGCTCCGCCGATCTGGGACCAGCGACAGGTTCACACTCATTTAACTCAGACGTCACGGCAGCTCAGGGGGGACAGGACGGGATTTTTGCCTGCTGCGGTGTACCAGCAACAGTTTACTACCGTCCTCAAGCCGGACCCTGTAATTGAGATCGCCTACGTTGGCCACAACAGCGCGCTTCCATGCCTGAATGAGCTTTTAGTACTCGCCTCGCCTGGC
This sequence comes from Pollicipes pollicipes, assembly GCF_011947565.3. NCBI lineage: Eukaryota > Metazoa > Arthropoda > Thecostraca > Pollicipedomorpha > Pollicipedidae > Pollicipes > Pollicipes pollicipes. The sequence goes on from NW_023596576.1 coordinate 9,847,872, forward strand.
GACGCGCTTGAACCGAGACACTACTTCACCTGACTGGTAAGTAAACTCGTTCAGTTTACGCTCGTATAACCGTTTGTTTCTGGTGCTGCTCTCATCGGACCTGTTAATAGCAAAGTGATACGCTTTGCGCAGACCCACACGAGGTACATCGAGCTCGGCGTTAATCGACAGTTTAGGGCCACGTTCGAACATGAGGAAGAAAGGGCTGTAGCTTAACGATTTGTGCACCTGCGAACGATATCCCATCATCTACGTTGGCAAGTGCACACTCCACTCGTCATGGTTATCATCCAGGTATTTGGAGAGCATGTCCAAAATGGTTCTCATCATGCGCTCACATTTTCCATCAACCTAAGAATGACCACAGGCTGTGGTGGTCTTTTTATGTCCATTTATCTGCACATCTCAGACATCACCTGACTATGAAAGTTGTCACAGTCGGAATGCAAATACCTGGGGCAGCCGAAGGGGGCAAACAGGCCATCAACCAGCAAAGTGGCAACTGTAGTTGCAGACATGTCTGGCAGGGCAAAAACGTCGCAAAAGTGTCGTTGTCGAGTGAAGTGGTCTTTACACACAAACAGATGTTTATTACCCCGAGCTGTTGTGGATAAATTCGTCAGAAAGTCAATGGAGGCCATCTCCGACGGCTCGGACGATCGCGGCCCTCCCATTGATGCACGAGACCGCGGGGACGTGCGTGTTAGGAGAGCTGCAACGCTCACAGAGCTCCGGTAATGGTTGTCGATATCAGCTGTCATAGTCGACTAACAAAGACGGCAAGTTCGGAGAAATCAGTGACAAATGTACTGCAAAAAGACGCCACACATAACAAACTGGTAAGCTCTTTCGCCATCCGCGGCTCGGGCCAGGCACAGATCTTTGCAACCTTGAGAAAAATTACAAAAACTGCGTCTCAAGGCCCTCTTTATGTGCTTTGGAGGACCGTGCTTTCTATTCAGCTGGGAACTGTACAACGGGCAATCCTATTGTTTGTTTCCGAGAGCGCGGAGGTTTCGTGTATTTGAGAGTCCACTTTCTGCAGAATTTTCAGCCATGAGTGATTGGTTTATGATGGAAGTGTATGGAGCTGTCCCCACCGGAGTCTGTGAGAGCGGCCTCAACCGAGGTTACGTCTGTGAGTCGTCTCGTCTTGGGAAAGAATACTACGATTCCACCCGGTTGTGAGATGATTGTCACTGGTTTTGCTCGCAGCTGTGACTACAAGAGTCAGGCAATTGTAGAACGCATGTGTGACCAGCCTGATGTGGAAGTCGTCCGAAGTATCGTTGAAGTTGCTGATACATTCGTGCCAATTGTGGTTCGTGGCATCACTTCCAGCCGTGCGACTGTTCTCAGCCGTGACGTGCTCGCGCATTTTGGGGGCAGAATTTTCAGAGGGGCCAAAAAGTCCTGCACCGCCCGAGTCGCTACAGTCAGTTGATTTTGACAGTCATGTGGATTTGCAGCATTCTAACCTTACGGAGTCCCAGAAGTGGACCCTGTTTCAAGTGTTGAAGAACAGTGTTGTTTTCAGGTGCAGTTTTCCGTGACAAAGTCACCTTTCTTGGCAACGTGGCGTCCGGTGAAGGTTTGACACCTGATCCCGACAAGGTTGCAAAGATCCGCGCCTGCCCCTAGCCGCGGGCGGCAGAGGACCTTGCCAGTTTCTCGTGTTTGGCGTCTTTTTGCCGTATGGACGTCAAGGATTTCTCAAAGTTTGCAGTTGTAAAGCCGACGTCCTGAAAGCACATCTGATTATGTGCTGCGTTTGCTGCTGTCAAAGCTGCGGTGGAGTTGGCGAAGTGAAATTGGCGGGGATTGGCATGGGTCGTTGGCGCAGACAACTCATTGTCATCTGTGATGCTTATTTAATGGGAATCGAAGCGCAGCTGGTATCGCTGGCCCGTGACCTGATGGGCAGATCGGTGCTGATGGGCTGGCTTTGTGGGCAATGTCTGACAGCTGATAAGATCATTTTGTTTTTGCTGATTTTCTTAAGGACTGGTTAATGGACGGCGGTCCCTCTATGTTGGCAGGACTGACGGCAGAGTTTTGGGGACTCTCAGCGACCGGTGTGCAGTGTTGGTGCACGGTGCAGTGCGGCGCAGCATCACGTCCAGCTGTGCTCGGCTGCCGTCGCTTATTGAGGTTAATAACCGTTGCAGGTACTGGTTGCTGTAAGGATCTGGTGTAACGTCCATATTATTGTTATGTTGTCCTGCTCGGCTTTCCCAGCGTGCGGGAGAGAAGAGTGTAAGGCTGGACATGCACCTGGCGCGTACGGGCCTGCCGCGGTCGGCCACCGCGTGACCCTGGGTCAGCAGGCGCCCGCCC